>NC_088984.1:610000-882500 GCF_963932015.1 Anas acuta
GGAAGCTGTTTTTTCGTAGAGCTTTTTCCTTTTTTTTTACCCTTATTTTTTTGTACAGTTTTTTCCTTTTTCCCCACCAACCCCATAAAAAAAAAACACCACATTCTCAATAGCCATCTAAATAATTTTGTACTTAAACAACAAAGAAGGAAAAAAAGTAAAGTGCACTTTTTTTTTTTTTTTTCAAAAGTACGTTGTTCAATACCGTTATGGAAAATTTAGAAGTTTTGCTGAAGTGTTGAACAAAAGGGAACATTTCTAGAAAAGCACATAGGAAACCACAAGAGATTTATGATTATTAACCCAAAAGCATATCCAATCATTCTCAGTCTATTATCACCTGTTTACAAAGGAAAAAGTGAAAAGTTGGCCACCTTTGAACTAGTTAACACTTAAAGAACAAAGAAATTGAAATAAATAAATCTACCACTGCTGCAACTGCTTCTGTCTTGGCAAACAAATCAGAAGCAGTATATTCACGTTACTTTTCAAAGCTGGAGCAATGGCAGGTTCTTCCTGTGAGACCTTTTCCTCCCTCAGCCCAATCACTGAAAAGGAAAGCCAACACCAAGCAGGAAATTCAGTTTTCAATGATCTGGTCACCCACTTCATCTTGCCAATTCAGCAACAATTCTAAATTCAGTAGTGCCTGTGCTTGTGAAACACCAGTGATTCCCAATAATCTCGAATTTCATCTGGAATAGCTGGCAACTACCTGCCTTTATATTTCTCCTGTAACTGCTATGATGTTGCCTTTCCAAAACAAAACACCATGTATACATGCAGCTATTAGAAGAAAAAAAGGCTAAAATACATTTCAGCTTTAGTATAGTTAGTCTTCGGATTTCCCTGCATTCAAAAAGGCAATCCAATACTAAAAATGTAACTTAAGTTGTGTTAAGAGTCAGTCCTTCCCTTGATGTTCATCCAAAAGCACGTCCGCTAGTGAGGCAAACAGAATAGATGATCCTGATAAAAGAACTATCCTCCCTACCTTCCTTTAAGAGGGCGGAGGTGGCGTAGTTTATACTAATTAGGGATTTATTTTCATGTTTAAAAACATAAGCTTTGTCAGAAGAGTACAGACAAAGCTGTAGTAATCAAATTTTCTTTGCACTTCTCAATCACTTTTGGTGAAAATTATGCATTTGTTTCCCTAGAATATAATCAAGAGATTTACACAGCTGTCTGGCAATTTTGTCTCAATGAGGGGAGTGTTCAGAGTTCAAGGGACATGCTCTATTTTGATAACGAGGTTGCCTTATGCTGATTTGTGATCAGAAGAAAAAGAAACAAATGGAGAGGTTATATAAAATGTTTTGTAAAAGTTAATAGGCTTATTAATTACTGAAACTTTGTATATTGCAGAATCACAGAATTGTAGGGGTTGGAAGGGACCTCAAGAGATCATCAGGTCCAACCCCCTTGCCAAGGCAGGTTCAAAATATCTATGCCAAGTGAGGTGTCTTAGATATGTCTATATCCATGCCACTACGGTGGACACTGCTTAACAAGTTGTTCAATAAATTTATGTACTTATTTCAGAACTACTGCAGTAACTAGTAGTATTTATTAGGTTAAAATCTTGTACAGCTGAACAAGTAATGATAATTTTTTTTCTCAACTTTGGTTCCACTCTAAGCGTGTCTAAAGCAATGAATTTAAGGTGTGGCAGCTCTATTGTACAAATACAGATCCACTGCAAATAAAAAGAGAGATTTCTGAATAAAATGAAGTTAAGCCATAGTAAACAGCATATTAGTTTCCATTCAAATTTAATAAAGTAAATAACTGCACTGGAAAATATTCTGTTCTGGGATTTGTGCCATACAGGAAGGGCGTTGAATATGTCAGTATCTGTCCATAAATAATATCAACAGAAAGAATACCAGAAAGCTACGGTTTGGTTCTTAGTACCTTCAAGTTATTATTTTCAAGAGCGAAGCATGGTTTTTATCGTCCTCCCCATTCCACTCATTTTAACATGTCTACACACTTCGCAGAACTAAGCTACATTTAAGTTTGCATTTCAGCAACTACTAAAACACAATTTTAGTCATATTTTTTCCTTTGATCAGAATTGAGTTGCTTAATATCCATAAATTTGAGTCTTTTTTTGAATGAAGAGTGGAAGAGGTTTTAACCTCCTTTTTAAAATGAGGAAATATTCCATTATCCATTTTTTTCTGTAAGAACAAGATAAAATGTTTCCTGGGTAGGAAAGGGTATGTTAACGAATGTCTTTTATATACATACATATATATATATATATATAAGGCATATATTTTAATCAATCCAATGTAAATAATGCTGTCATAATTGTATGTTCAGCTTAAGCAATCACTATTGTATTAAATTTCAAAAAGCATTTCTGGACAGTAATCACAGTGGTAAGATTATTGGCTGGTGAAATTATTCCTTATTTCACTAGGAATTATAGCGCTGTCATTATTACAGTGCTGCTCATCATCTGAGCTACCATTACAAGCATGTTCTTTGTCAACTGCAAAATAACATGGACTAACGTAAAATCACCACAAATGTACTTTAAGCAAATGAGTTCTAATTGACATTTGTGATAAGCTAAAGCAGTGCAAGACGAACTGCTGTTTTCAGATGATGAGGTAGCTCAAGCTCTTTATAACCAAGTTGACTGTGCTTACTCATATCTTGATGGCCTCTAGCCTTAATAACCTTAACATTGGAAGCTCAGTTTCAAAATCACTGAGAAATTATTATTCTATTACCAGCTCAAAAACTTTTGAAACTAGTACTTAGTCATGAAAAATTTAATTGCTTTGCAGTAAATTTTCATTTAAGACCAAGGATCCCATGGGTATGAAACTTGTTTATATTCAGACCATATGATGTAATCATGTTTTATTCTCTCCCCCTCCTGTAGAGATAATCGCTAAGATACATTTCAGAAATGTTTTGCAGATTTAAAATATATCGTTACCTGGACATTGATACCTAAGCCCAAACCAAATATTAAGACCTATTCTTAAACAAAACATTAACCTACCATACAAACTTTATGAGCATATTTCTTTAACACTGTATACAACTTTGCAGAATGGACAAAAAGGTCTAATTCTCAAAGTTGCATTAGTTCTACACTACTGATTTTTATATTTTGTTTGAACAACAAACCCACATCTCAAATCTGATTTACATCACGGCATACATTACATTTGATACAGAATACCATAATGATGCTTCTGTTTGTTGCAGTCAAGTGAACCCTTTCAGATAGCCCCATTTTGACATACAAAATGCACTATACTAACAGTAGGAAACAAATTTCAGAAACAATGCTTCTTTCCAGCAATGCAAAAAAGACAATGATTAATTCTGAAATGCATGCTGGATTTCTGAATTGCTAGAAGCAAGGCATATACCTGTTCCTTTACAGAAGCTAAAATGGTAGTGGCAGTAGTCTCTGGTTCCATGCCTGGGACTGTGGAAGTTTCCTGTGCTGTCTGTGGCAGCCCATCTTCCACCAGTGGGGTCTGCTCAGGGGCTGGCATCTTGCCTGCAATAAACAATATTTTAAAATAGTTTACATTTTCAGTCAGGGACATTTAAGTAAATACAAATTTTCAGGATTTAGATTTTCATCTTCCTTCTAACACCTTTCCAAACTTAACCAAAATAGCAGAGAACTTCATACTACACATATCAGCACCTGTTCCTATTATTGTGCTTCACCTTTACAAACTGAAATAGGAATGTAAAGAGCAGGCAGACGTTACCAAGTAGCATGATGTTTAAAGATTATTTTTTAAATGCTATCCTGTGGAAATTACCAAAAGTAGCAAAGTCCAAGATGCGTAAAGAATACTAGCATTAAACATCAAGAAGACATAGAATCAAGGTTTATATCATGCATAGAGGAATGACATCTAACAGCAGAGTGTTTTGCTGTTGGGAGCAAACCAAAGAGATTAATTATAGTTAATGGTAATAATGCTTCTAGTGCTCTTTTTCAAAAAAAAAAAAAAAAAAAAAAAAAAAAAAAAAAAAAAAAATCAAAGCAGTAAAGTTATAACCATTGTCCTGGGCTATAGGTAGCACAGAATGGATAGACAGGATGAAAGTTTGAGAATCCCAACCTTCATTATTGTGGAGGCAGCACACACTAACAACCCCAGTACATGTAAAAGAATAAAAATACAATAAATAAATAAGAAGTTACTATTAATTAGTATTGCAGATTGTTATGATGTGTTTAATACTTTGAAAATAGCACAGAAGCGGTACTGATGCATCTCCTGCACACATACCAAACTCACTTCCTTCAGAAAAGGAAAAACTCACAAGATACAACATTATAGTAATAAAAATTTAGATTTTCAGAAGAAGCTCAATATTCTTAGAGAAGGCACACAATACGAACAGTAGCTTCCTTCTCTTCATTTCACAAAGCGTAGCTTACACTGCAAGCAGTCTACGGGCTACCTTCTGGGACGGAGAAGGAAGAATCACGCAAGTACCACGCTGCTGTATATCAAAGCGTGCGAGCTCAGCTCCTTTTCTTTCTTCCCTCACATTACCACCTTCCAAAGGGATCAAACCACAAACAAGGCGATATAAAGATGGTTATGCCAGACACTGTCCTCCTCCCAGACCAACACAGGCAAGCCCAGGCTACATATATCTTCTTCTCCCACCACGACCCAGCACCCTCAACGCCCCAGCAAAGCCTTCAGACCCAGCCCAGCCCCCCCGGCTCAGACTGGTCTCTGAGGGAGAGGAGGCCCCAGCCCAGCGCCATGCGGCCGGCCTGCCCGCCGGGCCCCGAGGCAGCTCCTGGCACAGCGCGGGGACCAGCCATCGCCTCCACTCATCACGCTCAGCTGAACTCAGCCAGTGCCGAACACCCGTGCCATGTCTGGGGAGATGGAGCCGGCTTTCTCTCAAACAGCACAGAGCGTACGCTTGGAGAATACACAGAGTGCTATCACACGGTTCGCGTGTCACGTTCCGTGTGATCCTGCATGCTGAGTGTCTGCTGATATTTTTGAAACATTTTCATTCATTTTAAGCTTGCAATACAATGGTAGCCAAACTAAGATTTCCTAAAGTAACCTTAAACCTGGCATACATCTAAAGCTCCAGAGACCCCTGCTTCTAGAAGAAAAAGTTAAACAGCAATAAAGAAAGCAGAATAAAAAACTGCTCCAATATTTATGTAAGTTTGAAGAATTGAAGCGGCAGATTCAACTTGAAGGCTTTGGAAAAGAAAAAAGTAATCTTTTAAGGATTTTCTTGCAAAAATCAACTCTTTCATCAAGCCATAATGAGCAAAAGAATCATAGATTATGTTTCACTTCCCTGGGTCATACCTGGACTTTTACATCACTTTCCACCCATGTTTTATGACAACAACTCAGTGTTTCAGGTTTCTAAACAGACTGTTAAATTTGCTAGCATATCATTAAGTAATAAAACTACACATTCAAGCTTTCCCTTCACTTGGTAAAACTTATAAAGAGATCAAAACGTCAAATCCCAAATGCCCTCACAAGTTACAACTGAGGGATGCATCCCTTTGTGTCCTGACCTGCAAAGGAACCAGCGCAGTGTCCCTTATGTTCAGAACTTCCAGGTGAGAAACAAAACACAATTAAATCACAGAATCGTGGAATGGTTTGGTCTTAAAAATTACTCTTTATTCCAAAACAACAACAACAAAGGAAATTCACGATCCACTAGAAGAGCTGCAGTGAGGCAGATTTCATAGAATCACAGAATGGGTTGGGCTGGAAGTGACCTTAAAGGCCATCTAATTCCAACCCCTGCCATGGGCAGGGACACCTCCCACCACTACACCAGGTTGCTGGTGTACAGCTACACCCCCTCCAGCCCCCACAACTCATCTGTAGTAGATTTCTGTAGAATCCATTCAAGGAAACATACACCTGGACTAGTCAAAAAGTATCGTCACTTCTCTGAACAGAAAATATACCCAATATTGAGTCTCATAATAACACTCAAAGGAAAACCAATCAAATTAGTTACTAATGAAGATGCCAGTGTTAAATGTACATCTGTCTCAGTGTTAAGAGGCGTACTTAGAGAGCTGCACCTTCCCAGACAGGCAGTTGTTTTAACTGCTGTTCCTTCAATTAACACATTTCTTGGCAAAGTTACTGATTTTCTAATCTTGGTATCAAGATTAGACAGCTGTTGGCTTTGATCCTACAGACACTTGGGTAAGCACTGAACCTAACTCCGAGGTGTAAACTCATTCACTCCGGCTGCCTGCTGAGCTTGGGCGATGCAGTGCACAAATGGGATGATGCTCCCCACAGCCCAGCCCAGTGCCTGCCACCATGCCTCCCTCAGGCACACTGCTTGAAGAAAGCAATCACCTAAATTCCCAACTCCTACTCCAAATTTTGAAATTCTCCACTTAAAAGCCAGAAGAACGAAAGCAGTGACACTAGCTCTAGGCTGGATTGGCTGCATTTACATTTTCCATCTAGAAGCAAGCACGCAAGAGAAATAAAGCTGTTCAGCTTGAAGCCTGTAGTCTGAAATAACCTACACCAATGCTGAGAAGAGCAGCCCTTCCCTCCTCTTTACTGTGAAAGCTCACTCAAATGGTTTCATGAAACCACAAAGTGAGTTGGATCGATGCAAACCAAGCCACCAAAAACATTCCAATCAGTTTGTGGCAGAGACCATCTCTTCAGGCAACTGCAAGGATTTGCTCGAGGAAATCTTTAACCACCCCTTCAGAGAATACCTGTTGCCTCCGCCATGCACACTTGGCTCATCAACCCCTATCATGCAGAAGCACTAACTCCTGAACACCTCTGAGATGTTCTTTTGTACAAAGGCAGCAGACTTGTTGGGCTCCAGCACAGATGATGGGGCAGATTCACCAGTTTTCTTTAGTAATCTGCCTATCTTGGTATTCCCACTTGTCTTCCAATCATGCACTGAAGCCGTAGTTGCCAAAATGGGTAATACTTTCTCTTCTGTCTGACTGAATGGTCAAACAGCTGCAAAGCGAATAGGTCCAGTGAGTTATCTGACACAAAGCTATGCTATGTTTCCTCCTGTGTGTGTGTGTGTGTGTGAGTGGAGGGAGTAGGATGGCGTTTTTCTGAACCAGCTGATCTTGTAGCCATGTGTAATCACTGATTAAATCAAAGAACCAGAACACACAGTTGAAGGGAAAGAAGAAATGCAAGAAATCACTAAATTGAGGGGAGGAAGCCACACTTTAATTCTTCATTCTAGCTGGTGTCTAATCCCCGCCTTTCGCTGCTCCTGCTGTTACTTTCACAGCGATAGCCAATACATTTGCCAGCATTGACTAACCCCTGTCCAGGCAGGAGACGGGCAGGAAGCCACAGACCTTTCCAGTTTCCCTGCAAGACATCCGAAGTGGCACTTTTTCACATCTTCCTTCTCACTTCATTTCATATTCCTCTTGCCTTCCTTATGCAGAGGATTTTCCCAATTTTTCTCCCCTTGCCTATGTTCCAAGCCTCCCAATACTGACCTGAAGCCAGTAATAAAAGCCACAGAAGTAATTTCTGCTGAAGAGGTAATATGATTCTTATGAACACTGTTGACTAGAGTAGGATAGACTGACAGTACACATCATGAGGAAAAAAACCCAAGCAACGTCTTATTAAAAATCCTTGTGTGTCTAGCTACAAGTTTAAATCAAGCAACAGGAGTAGATGAGGACATCAGAGCTACTTCATTGGTACAGAAGAAAAAAGCTCCAATAAACCAAAGCCAACTTGCTGGGACATGGACATATTATTTATTATACAATTAAGTTATTCATATAAATCCGCACTTAAGTGACAAGGCACATTTCAGCCTCAAAGACTTTTCTCTTTTGATCCTTTGCAGTATATGTAAAAATTGAAAACAAAACTAGGCTTACTACATTTCCACAGTTTTTAGATGAAGACCCAATTAAATTTTATCTGATTTTATGAGTGACTTCACAGACATGTCAGTACATTTCTAGCTATGAGTGGTTCACGTTAGCTCCATCCTGCTACAGGGATGGAGCGCTGCTTGCCCGTGCAGTAGGCGGTGATTTACATTCTCAAGCTTGGTGCAACCAAGTGACTGAGCTAAAATAAACTGTGTTATGTCTACCAGCCAGTAGTTATTTGTTTGGATGAAAAGACAGCAGATGACAACTTATCCACTTGCAAAGACGACACAAGCAATGAAAAAATGGATTTTATGGATCAAACACAAAAAAAAAAATAGTTTTAAAGTTTCCAAACGCAGCAAGAGTCAAGATCCTTCAAATATCACACTATAGGCTAAACGTTTTGTTAGGACATGACCTTTCTAGATGGACATGGATAGTGCACAAGCTTTGTACACATGGACTTAATTATTTGATGAAAACAGGGAAGTAAATATACTATCCGATGAAAATGTGGAAGAAATTGACTTCTAAAATGACAGCAGAAAAAAATGCCTGCACAAGTTGCACAAAGAGCTCCTCTTGCACAAACAGAAACCTACGTGCAACTGACACAGTGCCTGAGAAAGGTGGGAGATGTGTTTAACTATCTTATTGTGAAAGGTGGTCTCTTCATCATCCCCTTTTCTTTTCAAAATACATTTTTCCCTCCTTCCTTCCACGTCCAAGCGCAAAAGGCAGCTGGTGATATATCCTTTTAAAAATGTTTAAAAGGATTACCCTAGTTTTTGGCTAAATGTATTTTTGTTACAGCTCCTAGTACAAGACAGCCCTTTTTTTTGGCCGATGGCAACATACTTTCACTTCGTCCTAGTGAGCAGGCAGGATTCTACATCCCCAAACATCCAGTTGTAACATGCTCGCAAGATTAGTATTTTTATAGCTTTCAAACTAACCATTCAAAAGAAGAGATCAGACAGGTATAGCAAGACAACCATTTTGAATAAGTGTATATTTACGATCATAGCCTTCAAGGCCTGAGGCACCATTTGTAGCTCACCTTAAAAAAAGAAGAATCTTTGTCATCTAAAGGATGTCTGGAGAGCATTCACGTTTCACACGTGTAACACAGAAGAAGCCATTTGGCAATAAGACGCCCTTTCAATAATTAAGTCTACAAGGCTCCAGTGCCTTAAAGAACACAAATGACAGACCCCAAATCTGAATCTTTCCTTTGGACCATCTCAAATCTGCATTGCCCTGATCTACCAGAATATTGGAATCCACGACTATTTAGAACATCAGGCAGTAAGAAATAATGCGAATTCGTCACAAGAAAATTGTATCAAATCTACCTAATTTTGTTTTTTGACAAGAGTGCTAGAAGAAATACATCCGGGATATAAAGCTTTTGATGCAGTCATGTGGCCTTCTTACAAGCAGCCGAGGTAGCTTAGGTGAACATATCGTGGGGGAAAAGGGGCAAACAGAGTAACTTGTTAAAAGCTGTAGTCAGAGCAGCCGCTAGTTCAACTGCATTGAAAGGCACGAATTGTCATTCCATCACAGGCCTGGTACTGCCTGGACGTGGTTAACTAGGGTAATAAGTGGGAGCCAACACCATTATTAACACTTTCTAGATGATGGCTGCGGTCCAGGGAAAGGAGAACATCTATTGCTTAATGGTAGGGTCGGCATTCAGAGATCATGAACAATAGAATCACAGAATGGGTTGGGCTGGAAGTGACCTTAAAGGCCATCTAATTCCACCCCCGTGCCATGGGCAGGGACACCTCCCACCACTACACCAGGTTGCCCAAAGCCACATCCAACTCAGCCTTAAACACCATTTTCTTACCAGGTATCACACCTTATCCAATGATACTAATAATTGTGTTACTCTCTCTTCTCAATAGGATGCTGGGGTGCCTCTTCCTCCTTTCCAAAATCAGACAAACTTTATTTTTATACTTCTTCATAACTACAGGTAACACAACAATTAAATGCTCATGCTTATGATTTAAATAAGCTTGATAATTAACATTGATATATTTAAATTAGATAATCTACTTACCACCAGAAAAGCTAGACTTAGTTACACTGTGCTTTAACATGAAGCTCAAAATAAGCGTTTTAAAACACAGCTATCAAAACCAACTCCTCTCAGTAACATGAAGTAGCTGGAAAATTACGCAATTTTAAGTCTTGAAATTCAACAACTAATTACTGGGGAAGGGGATTTCCATTTTCAAAACAGAAAAAGCCTGCTCTTGCTTGCACTCCACAAGTCCAGGAAAACATCAATATAATAGCTCAGGAAATGCACTCAGGGATGACAACAGCAGAAAAGAATGCACTTCCAGACTTGCAAGATTGCTATTTCATATAATGCTAAAGCAGTAATTGTAGTTAGAGGCATATCTTTCCATTTTTAAAATGACTTACTTTTGCTTTATAAAACAATATATACAACTTCTGATAGCTGAAACTTGAACGGAGCTTTCTGAACACTGCAAAGAAAGGAACAGCAAGTGGCTGACCCGAAAGCACCCCAACCCAACCCAACTCTGAATACACATCAGCAGAGAAAAGTGCTAAACCCACTCCTACTTGAAAGAGAAATAAACAAGAAACACCCCTGTTACTATACCACAGGAGCTGAAAGTGTTACACTTATTTATGCTAGGCAAAAAAGGAAACACTTCGTCCAGGAGTCAGTTATCTCCTCAATATCACAGGCAGCAGAGGAAATTACAGATGTTAACAGCATCTACCTAATTGCATTTTGTGCTTTGCTGTTTGCGAGAGAGATCATTTCAAACCCAAAGTTTTTTAAATGAAGCACTCAGCAAAGGCATAGAAGAGGTTCGACAAAGGGTTTAACCTCTTTACTTTTTCTTTTAATGCTCACCTAATTCACTCTCTCTCAGTGAAGTTCGCTTAGGACCAGACAGGTAAAGCTGCAAACGACAGAGCAAATGTTGTCTCAACATGCCCAGCAAAGCAGGGGCACAAGCAGGGGCTCAGAAACCTGCTTTACACTTCTCTTGGTTTACAGGACTGTACACAGTTCCACTGTTGTTTTTTGTCAAACGGAAACACAATAAAAACTAAATTGTTTGCATTATATACTCCGCACACATCTGCACATAAAAGATGTTATTTGAAGAAATAATTAAGAAGTTTCTCAGTCACAACGGCAAATACAGTTTATAACATTTTTCTCTACAGTAACACTGCTAGTTAACTCCAAGTAGCTCTCAACACACCTTCTGATGAACGCTGTTAGAATCTTTTTTTATACATTTTAAAAATAGATTTCATCGAGGCTATAAACGCAAACTTCAGAAGAACATAACCAAATACGGAGAGGTAAACATAGGCACGCTCACACCGCCTCGTCCCGCTCTTACCCGGCTTTCATACTGATGCTGCTGCTGCCTGCCAACATCCTCCCGCCAAGGCACAGGAAGGATTTGTGCCAACAGGTTTGTCAGATACATGGAAAAAGCCAGACGTCCCTTAACTTGCAATTTACAGTCAGCTTGGGATAGCGCTTGCTCACCGCTGAACTAACGGGATAATGCGTCCGTGCCGTCCTGCGTCACTTCGGTCCTCGGCCCAGCTGTGCCAGCACTCAGTGCCCCACGGAGGGGCACGGCCGGCCGGGGAGCCCCGGGGGGAAGGCCCCTCACGGGCAGGCTGCTGCCACAGACCTGGCCCAGCCCAGGGGCAGGATCAGGGCAAGGGGTTTTCAAATGCGAGGTCATCGCCATCGCTACCCCTATCCTCACTGGGCACGGGGAGAATAAAGCATTTATCTCAAGGAAAACCTCGTGGTACTGTTACACGTCCAAACGGCCACAGCGGGTCGGTCACTGGCTGCATACTCGCTGTCACCAGCTAGCGCCTCGCCAGACCTTGTTATCCCCAAGGAAACAGGAAGGCTCAGCACCCACATCTAATGCGCCTCAGATACACCGCCGGGATTTGCGCAGGGCATATTAAATCTCACAGCCACGAACAGACGTGTCTGGCCTCGAGGTGCAGCGCAGGGAACAGGGCGTCCTCACGCCCTGGCTCCCCGAGTGCCACCTCAGGCCGCCGGGAAAGCTGCTCGGTGCAGTGCGGAGCGGCCCACCCGCCATGCTGTCCCCGTGAGGGGCAGGCCGGTGCCGCTTCCCAGTGCCGCACCGAAGGAGGACTGGACTTCCCGACTCCTGGCCAAAGCACCCCACAGGCAAGACACTTGCTACAAACAAACAGCTCTATGCTAAAGGTAAATTCAAACAGCCAGATTAAGCACGGTACTCTGTGGTAGGCAACAAAATCAAACGCAGAGGTCCCTTCCAACCTCAACCATTCTGTGATTCTGTGAAAACTTAAAAAACAACAAAAACAACCAACCCCCCAAACACTAAAATGCTATTTCAACTTCTAATGAAAGTAACTTTGTACGCTACTGAGACACTCGAATACTTCAAGTGAAATGGGTAAGTACAATTTACATTCACCACATGCTGCTGCTTTGATTCACCAACGTTGAAGCTTAGGACTACAAATCCTTGATCTAGATTTTGTTTACAAATGAAACAAAAACAAATCAGGAAAATGAAGACCAACAGATGTGTACTAGTCACCGTGCTACAGACCTCAAGCTTTTTCTTACCACAGCCTTAAAGCACCAACACTTAGTGCTTAGTCATTAAATGATACATACCAGTAAACAAGGAAATTACATTGCTTCTGAAGTATCTCCCTATTTCTTAACTTACTGGCCAGAAACCTAAGAGGAAAGCTGCTGGAGAACATCATACTTTATTTACAAGAAATGCCATATATTTCGCAGATTTGTACAACAGTGTCTTCATGAAAGTGAAAAATTTTACTTACTGGGGCAGCAGTATGACCTTCAGGTTTCCCACTGAACTCTGACAAACTGATGACCTAACTTCAGTGATGGCCTATTTGCAAAATAAGAAGACTTGGGTCCATGCCAAGTATAACCCACTCAAAATGAAAAAAAAACAAAAAACATAAAAGTTTTGCTTAATGAGCTACTGACTCAGTGTCTCCACAAAAGACATTTTCGTGGTGTTTCCAATTTATTAGGTATAAATTCAGTCCAGCAGTGAATTTTAAGACACACTAGCCAAAGAAAAATTCCGAAGATAGGAATGTTCTTGTTATCAGCTTTCAACTTCACAGAGAAGTCATCTCTCTGGAGACTTATCTGTAACTGGTCATACAAATGCTTTCCTTTAGCTGTGAAAGGGCAAACCTTACAGCATAACCATCAATGTATTTTAGTCAATCTCCAACAGCAGAGAAGAAAAAGCTGCTTGTGGCCTGCAGCCAGTCTAAAACTTTGGGGTGGAAGCTATATCAGAAACAAATACCCCTGGAAACTTTGGTAAAATCCAGCTTTTCTAGACTGACTTATGCATGAATAACCATCATAATGGTGGAGTGCAGGTATTCATTTCATAGATATGGTAACTAAAGAGCAGCTAAACCTACAAAAAGATTACTTACTCAACAAAGGTGAGACTAAAAGGTGTAAGAAAAAAATCTGTTTCAGAAATAGCCATGGACCAAATTGTTAACGACTGATTTAACATGAAAGGATAATTGAAGCAGGCAAACCTGTAACTGAAGTTACTTGACTTGAGAAGAGCAAAACTTGTTAAATAAAAAACAACACAGTTTCCAGCTGAGCTGAGGAGAGCTGTCTGATGCTTGTGAAACAGACTTTTTCAGCATCTGTCCACACTAGTGGAAGGGATGACATTCACACAAGCATCTGATGCACACATAAGGCAACAAAGAATTTGCTATCTGGGGTGTATAACTATTTTAAAACAGGTAAAAGTGAAAAAAGTAGAGCACTCTAAGAGGAGAGAAGAAACCTGCAAGTCCATGAAGTTTGAGAATTGTTTTACAAGTCAAATAATAACATAATGATGTGAAAGTTACAGACAAATAGGTGAAAGACTTGCTAAAGCAACACAGAAATTCCATCAGTAACAAAAACATGTCTGTCCAGAAAACACGCCCAGGTGATCCCCTAGCAGGTACTGTTATGATCTTGACAGTGGACTCTTAAAATAGAATCACAGAATACCCTGAGTTGGATGTGACCCACAAGGATTATCGAGTCCAACTCCTGGCTCCACACCGGGCCACCCAAAAATCAAACCCTGTGTCTGACAGCATTGTCCAAATGCTTCTTGAAACCCCAACAAGCTCGGGGCCATGACCTGGGAGCCTGTCCCAGTGCCCGACCCCCTTTCCCTAACCCCCAGCCTGACCCTCCCCTGTCCCAGCTCCATGCCGTCCCCTCGGGTCCTGTCGCTGTCCCCAGAGAGCAGAGCTCAGCGCCTGCCCCTCCGCTCCCTGTGAGGGGGCTGCAGGCTGCCATGAGGCCTCCCCCAGTCTCCTCCAGGCTATCCCATTAGTATGCCTGATTTAATTTTTCTTATGGCAAAAGGATCCCTTGGTATACAAATAAAATAACTACCACTATAAAGGAAGTCAAACTACTTGAATCACACCAGCTAAACTAGCAGAAAGCAGCCAGCTCATCTGGGCCGTGTTTACAATCAGTGCAGTTCAGGTTCATTTTCTGCTGGAAAATGTTAAGGTCAAAGCATGGTGATTTGCTAGCTTTCGTTCCACGGCAAGTGGTAGGGCCATTTCAATTAGGGAGCTTGAATAAAATACAAGCAAATAGCTTCACACAGTAGCTGAACTTAACAACCAGCATTATGCCTATGCTTAGCATCCATCCATAGCATTAAAACAACGCCACGTACATCCGGACATCCACGGGATTTTCAGACCCACATGCTGAGGTTCCACACACAGGCTGAGCATTTTCGCTGACTCTTCTGGAGACAGTGATGCACTCATGCCATTCATACACCATCCAGATAGATGGACCAAGGCGTGGATCAGCTGCTGGTAGCTTACAGGGTCCTGCTGGCAAGCTACAACAGCCAGAAACAAACACCAAACCTTCATATTTGGCAGCATCCAGGCCTGTCACAATATTAGCTAAATAGTTTGAAGCTAACCTGCCTAACTTGGCACCTGGCCCCAGGCCTCGCAAGAGATTTAAAAAAAAATCTGCAAAGTTATTAGTAACACAGACAATCCAGCTTTCTTCCACTTACGACTTTCAGTTGACTTACAAACAGTGCACTAATACTCCAGGTTTAAAGGTGCAAGTTGACATTTGAAAACAGTTAACTAGTTCAAGCCACTGTGTCTCTCTCCACTAGCCTTATGGAGAGACTTCACATTTTAGTTTCACCTGGGATAAAATGGGGATCTCATTCTGTCTGCTCTGTGCACAGTCAAGGTGGCTGAGGCCATAGCAGTTCTAAGCAACCCAAAACACGTAGCACACAAGAAAACCACACAGCTGTAGCTTTGTCATGATAAAGGATAACTTAACTGGGGAGACACTGAATGCCCCCTACCACAGTAGATTTGCACATGTAAATCACTATTGTATTTGAAGATAAAATAAAAATCTACACATAAATCCTACACTGTGGAATGTCTGACACCCACATGTTCCTTGATCTAGATGAAGAAGTGATCTTGGCGTTGGCCAGGTGAGACGCACAGTCACTGGATCTCCTAATACACACTGCTAAATGAAACAGGCAACACAGAAATAAAGTCAGCCATTAGTGCCACATCATTCAGTGCTACGAGGTCCACTTCCAGTACACCAGACAAGATGAATTATATTGAGCACTAGCTCTGCTTGCAAGGAAAGGAAGAGCAGAAAGTTAATGTACACTTAAAACCAAAAAGAAGCAGTTTGTACACAAAGTTGTAACTCGTACAAATTCAACACATTACATCATGAGATACCATCACACTGAACTGTTTCACATCACAGAAAAACAAAAACAAAAAAACCCACAGCACTAGGCAGGGAGTCTGAACTCTGAAGCATGCTACCCTGTCCATCAGCAAGGTCCTTTGAAAGGCAAATTTAGCCACCAGTGCTACTGCAAATGCACCTGCTTATAAGGGATTATTCAATTCATTAAAAATAAGAAAGCATCATATTTCAAACAGTGGCATACCCTCAGATATAAGCGTTGCTCCAGCTTGGATTGTCTTGTTTCAAACAGAGCCTGAAAAAGTCCAAAAATCAAAGGCATGCAGAAACCCCAGCTACCTACAATAACAAAAGGAAAGCGACATTGCATCAGGCTAGAGGTTCATCTAGCACGATAATCCTGACTGAAAATGGCCTGCAGCAGAACACAGAACTGGAGAAGTAGCAGTTCTGTGTCCCCGGGTTTCTCTCCAGCCACCACCAATTATAAGATTCAGCTTAATTATGTGAACTTAATGGTAAAGCAGATAAAAAGTTCTGACTTGCAGTGCCTTTTTAAAAGCTGAGTTAAAGGAAGCAAAATATTCCGAAGGAACACAGACTATTAGCTGTTTCTGAGCTTTTTTTTTTCTCCATATTCTGAAGAATCTTCTTTTAAAACCTTTAAACACACAGGTGCCAGATTCTTGCAACAAAACATGCTGAAGAACAGCAGTTACTCATCTGCTGTCTGTGACCAAAACTTGACTCTGAAACACAGGCCAAGCAAGCTCAAGTGTTTTGAATTTCAATAGACTATACTATTCCATACGGATCTTCACCTGCTGCCTTATTTTCAGGAATTGAGAAGCCTGTTGACAAGTGGCAATATAAAAAGATAGTGCATTAATGGGAGTGTTAATGAAATAAAAGTTGTAAAAATTAGAAAATTTAAGAAGATTATTTACTACCTCTTTGCTCTCCTTCTGTTCCAGGCTGTATGAATTGCCAGAGCAGAGGCTTTAGAGCTGGTAATTGATTGTTAATGATTGTTAGTAGAGTGACATCACAGGTAGCATTAATTCTTACTGGGGGAAAAAGCACATGCTACATTTTAATTTAGACTCATTAAGGCTGGAAAAGCCCTCCAAGCTCATCTGGTCCAACCATCCCTTTACCACCAATGTCACCCACTAAGCCACGTCCAACCTTTTCTTAAGCACCCCCAGGGATGGTGATGCCACCACCTCGCTGGGCAAGTTCTAGTATTAACAGACATTTTGCTGCCAAGATAAAAATCTCTAGCCTGGATACAATTCTGTGCAACAAGCAAATCATTTTGGTCAGCTACAGGCCATTTTTAAGTGAGGAGGAAGAACCTGTGAAGAAGCTGAGCTCCTGGGCAAGGAGGCACAGAGCAGACATGAGGTTCATGAAGCAGCGTATCACTCCTCCCTTCCTCCAGCACGCTTAAGGCTGCCCACCTAAGCAACTGGAAGGGAGACTGACACGTCAAGGATTTTGAAAGAAAGCCTAAACAGGCAGGAGGCTGTTTGCTACCCAGACAACAATAATATGCTTTCAGCAAAATGCCTTCTTATTTCAGTGAACCTGGGGGGAAAAGCTTGTTTAGGATCATATAGAACCAATTATTAGCTCAAAGAAATGCAAGAAATACTGAAGAAATTACCCACCTAGCGTTAGTAGTTCTTGATTTGATAAGAAAATTCTGTACAAGTAAAAGAAAGCGTTCAGCTGCTGGATCCTAAGATGAAGTATTTCTGAACTGCTATTGTGATGACAAAATGCAGCTGAAAGAGCTGCTGTCGTAAGTTTTCATATAGTGACATTTTTTCCTAGAACACGATCAATCTCAGCATATGCAAACTGCCATTCACAAGGAACAGATAACTTTTATTCCTCTACAGGCACAGCGTCTGCATGGCAAGATACTTTGTTATCACAACACAACCATAACATAAGCTGGACAACAAACAACACAGAAAGACATTATTCAGTAAATACTGGGGGGGGGACAACTCTGAGATGCTGAGGACTTGCAGGCGTTCGTAAAAGCAACCAAAGCAGCAATCTAACAACAGCCTTCCACCCGACTACTGCAGAAATGCTGCTGTTGGTGATGATAAATATCTGTATTGATGTATTCTGATATTAAAGCTGTGTGTAAGTTAACCTGTCTACCAACCTGATCTTTTTCCATCAACCATTTTAATTTGTGAAGTACTAAGTAACCAACAAACAAGCTCTTATTCAGATGACCTTATTGGAACTGTTAAAATTTGAACATGTTAAAATAACATTATACTGAAGCTATACATAAAATCTTACGGTCATTTTTTTTTGTAACAAAAACTATCTGGAGTATTAGCAGAGTAAAGTGGTTTGCTGCTGTAATTTGATGTTTGTGTTATTTTGAGATAAAGGGAAGACAAGGGAAAAGTCTGGAAAAATGGCACTTTGGTCATCTTTCCTATCTAAAAACAGTTTTTAAAAATATTACATCTTCCTTCTCTATTTCAAATTTCTGTCCCTCCGACATATATTAATAAATATTTACATTATAGGATATATCAGTGTACTTGTAATACAAGATAATAATACAGCGTAATTAACTATATCACTAAAACAGCTCAAATTCAAGTCAAGGATTTCTAAACCTAGTGAATTCTGCCTTTCCTAAAAGCAAGCAAGTTGCAATTTAAGACGTTTTGTTTTACACCTATTACAATAAAGCAGAAATAAAAAGTCTAGTCATGAATAGCAACAAATAAATTAAGTTTAATAAAAAGTATTAACCTCCTCTGTTGCACAACTACGTTTCCAGACATCATCAGTGCAGGAGCAACTGACTGAGGGACAGGATTTTTCCTGCTCCATTCTAAGCACACTGGAGGGACCAAAAACAAAACTCAGGAGCTCATCAGACAAATCGAAGTGCTGCACTCAGTCTGCCGTGCTAATTCAAGATATGTTAAGGTACTGGATACTTTAACTAGACTACTTTTACATGGTGCATTTTGTGTGCTCCTTAAAAATAACTGGTGTGTTCAAGAACCACATGAAAAAACTCCCTTAGTACCAGAAGCCTGATTACACCCGCCTGATCCAAAAGGCATCCCACAGCAGGCAGTGTTCTCTACCAGAACTCTGGAACCTGCTGTAAAATTTCACGTCTTTGAACCACAGTCAGTCCCCGTGGCACTCTTACTGTTCTGCAGAGAATTCTAAACAATGACTTCTTGTTTTTAAAGTACCTTCTGGAAAATAATTTATTTAATTACAGTGAAACCTCGCAAGTCTCAAGGTATGCTGTCGCTTGATTTACATTAAGAAACAACAGCAAAACTCATGGAAACTTAATTTTGTTTCTTTACCGGGGAGTCAAAGCAGCATGAAAGAAATGGACACATCTCAGGTCTGAGCGCCAGCCTGAAATTTCCAGGTTCGAGGTTTCTCATCTAGTTTGAAGTATGAAGATGCTCCCACAGACAGGTGAATGTATCACACCAACCATCTCATGCGTCATTATTTTCTGTTTCAGCTAAAATGTAGCAATGATTATTTTCATGACATTAGCTATCAGGGCAAAGCTTGCTACGAAGGATATACAGCAGAAACGGATGGAAGCAAATTCTGCTAGTGTACCTTACATTAAGGTTGTATCAAACAAGACAGACCAACAGCCAAGCATTACTACTGGAACACAAGCACCCTGGATGAAGGCATTTATTACAAAAAGACACGTTCTTGATATCTTCTCCTCCACTTATGACGTTTATCTAACTTTGTCTTTTGGTTTGTAAACCCTGTGGAGCGCGGAGTTCCCTCCAGCCCCTGTAAGGGGGTATCAGTTTGGATCAGTTTGCACTATGACAGTACGAGCAGTTTCCTTTTACAACATGCTATCATATTGAAACTGTTCTCTTATTTGTTAATTAAAAACAAAACTGTCAGACTTCAAGAAAAAAAAGAAAACTATTAAATCATTAAGATCTGCCTCCATATTTATCTTTACACTTGAATACAAGATTTGACTAGGAAACTGCAAAAAGACGATCAGTGAACAGCACCACGTGTATGTGATGTTTGTACACAGAGCTTGTTCAACAGTGCTCAAAAATCACCTGGCATTACGTACAGCATCTTGCTCTTCGTTTTATGAACGATATGAAATACTTTCATTTTTAAGCATGCCACAATGACACGAAAGTCATTTACCTCAACTTATTTCAGAGACTGGTGATTTTTTTTTTAAGTGAAGTTACTAAAAGTCTGCCATTACAAAGTTAGAGAGTTAATTCTAGGGGAGCATATTGTGCTGAATTTCAGCATCCTAAGTAGCGTATACCAGCACTACCCTTGGAGGCACAAATAGATCCAAGAAGAATTATCTGGGAATTTATGTCCTGCACTCATGTTGTAAGAGCCGCTGAAAGTTTCTGAAGGAGAGATGGAAGAAAGCGGGGTGCCTGCCTGCTGAGCCAGCCGTGCACGCACTGCGTCTCCACACGCACAGCCACACACAAGCAGGCACTGGTACGCTCTGCTCCACAGGAACAGGCGAAGGGAAATGATCATTAAACGTTTTCACCAATCAGTTTTACCTTCGTGACACACAAATACATGACTGTTCAATTCCTGTTACACAATAACAAAACATACTGCCAATACAAGATGACGTTGACCATGTTTTCGGAATTGAGAAGATTTCCTTTAGGAATGCTAAGGAAGCACTCTGCTGCAACCTATTTTTTTTGGCAGGAAGAGGACAAATCATCAACAAACTGGAAAGTCTCCTGCTCCCATTACATTTCTAGCAGAGATGGCACAAGCAAATCACATAAACAAGTTCAAATGTGGATTAGATAATTTCTATTTGAATGCATGTAATGCAAACGCTTTTGAGTACATTTATACATATACTTCAAAAAGTATAGAAGTAAAAAACTTTACATATACTTTAAGAAGTATAGCATAGGTGGCAGCCTATGGCTTTCCAGGACACTCGCGTGCCATAATGAAGTTTGGTTTAGATTGTACAGAGAGAAAAACTTTTTTGTGCTCAGAAGCAAACAGAAATGCAGAATTTTTCCAGCAGCTCCCTGCCCGTGTCTTTATGTCTGATCATCACCTGAGAGGACAGCAATGTCGGGCACCACACAGTGCAGCTCCTCCCTTTCCTTGCTTGTTTCCCCAGATCTCTGCTACTTCTTACCTGCCCTACCTGGCACTGAAGGAGTTGTTCCTACTTTCCTGCCTTCAACCCCTTCATTGCCCTCCGGGACACTCTCCCCCTTGCTCCTACTGCCTCTGGAGATGGCTGCAGCTAAGCTCTGGACACTTCTGGACCCGACGGATGCTCTGCTGAGCCACCCAAGGCAATTTGTCCTGCTGCCAGCTGACACGAGTGCTCTCGGGACACGTGAATCCCACCAGAGCTTTCCCACTCTGAGCTGTGATGCATCTCCCTCTTAAGGGAGAGGGGACCTGGTGCTCTGAACTCCTATTTACAAATCCAACAAGCAGTAAAGGCTGGCCAATTATACAACCTACACAGTATCTATGAAGCTTTTGCTTTGCAGATCCAATAGCTACAGGGCAAATTTTGTTCACTGCCCATAATTACTACCCCATGGTTGCATAAACAGTAAATACATTAAAAATCCCCCCATTGAGCTGTGATGCAGAGAACAAGTTTCAGCTTGTACATCTTCAAAGGATTTACAACAGATTTCTTTCTTCCTTTAATAATGAATTAATCACAACCCTGATCAGAACGTTAGATTAGCTGTAATTTCGATGTAGGGTTCACGCAAAAAAACCAACCACACTACCTCCCAGTTACGACACTTAGAGAGCATGTCTTTTACAAGCACGGGGCCCCACTAACTGGGGGAAGGAGAAAAGATTTAGTTTTAATTATTCCATAAAGAACAGATCAATCATTCTCAAAAAGTAATAACTTGTAGTTTTATTCTTTGCACTAGAATAGCGTTACACCAATTTAAAAAGCCAATATACAGAAAGTTGGCTGCTCCTCACTTTCTAGTGCTATACAAGCTTAAAAAAATGGGGAGGAGGGAGGAAGATCCATGAGAGATGACTGTGGAGACATTCTGATGAAAAACAGCAATTCCTTTCCCTTCTATACTATAATATTTTGAAATTTGAGTTGATAGGAAAGAGTATTTTGCTCTTCTGTTTGGAGGAAAGAAAGCAATAACAGGGAGAAAACACACGTATATCAGAAGTGCGCCCAATTTAAAACTAACAAACTGCTAAAAAGCCACCCTGTTCAAAAGTACTGAAGCGGTAAAAACAGAGTTTTCCCTCACATTCTAACTTCTCCCAAAGCAGCATTGTCTTCATTTGCCTGTAAGAAGGGGGTGCAATGACAAGGACTGCAAAGCTAAGGACAGCCACGGGCTCCCCGCAGCCCGCTTTACCCAAAGCGCCTCTATTTACCGCTCCCCGAAGGAGGGCAAGGCAAAGGCAGGTGGCGAACTGGCTGAACTGGTTCGCTACAGTCCTGCCTCCCAGGAGGAGGCACAGACGGGGCTCTCCAGGAAGCCAGGGCTGACTCAGGCGGCCGATCCCTCGGGGATGACAAGCCCGAGCCGCACGTCACCTGCCTGAACCCATGGCACATGCCCGAGGAGCGTCCTCCTGCGCTTCGGCGGCTTGGAAAGCTACCGAAATGCTGTGAGATGCCACGGAAAGAACTTTCACCTCCAGCCTCCCCTTGTAATGATTGTTCTGGGGCCTTCATTATTACAGAAAAAACATCAATCGACTGTGAAACCAAAGCGGTCCTTCCTTCTTCCTGCAACGCGCCTCTTGCCTTCCTTGGAGGGAAGGCGAGCGAGGTGCTAAGGCCAAGGACAGAAAGGGGCAGTGAGCAGGAAGGAGCAAAGGTCTGGAAACTGAAGCCAGCTACAGAGATTTTAACTGACAAGAAGCTGCTATTTTCTTCTGTGCAGGTAAAAGCTCTGGGAAGGTCACCAGAGGCAGTTCTTGGCTGTCCTCAGCCACCTCCTCCCTCCCTCTGCAAACTCTGCGTGAACAAGAGTAAGCGGGTATTCTGCTGGGATAAAGGGGACACCACCAGTTACCCAGCGAGCTACACTGTCCATCAGGCCTCAGGACAGGCAGCCGGGAGCCAGGAGAGCTACCTGAGCCCAGAGAGCCGCTGGTGGCTGCGCTGTGCTCAGCTGCGGTCACAGAGCTGCTCCATCTCTGCCGGTACCTGGACTGCTTGCTGTCAGCAGTACTTGGGATCAGGTCAGGAACAGCAGCAAGCAATACCTGCAAGCCATGCCTGCAAAACCTCCGGTTCCAAGTCCGGCTTCCTATTCCCATATAAGTGAAGCTGTGCTAGCTCAATCCCCCTCCAGGTAGTAAACCTTAAATTGGGTCAGAGAGCTTCTGGAGGGTCAGCGCATATCAAAGTCATAATGAGTTGATGCCTCATTTTCACCAGAGGAAAAATACCAACCCAGAAACAAGACCAAAAATTCGTGAAACTTCCAGAAGTTTGAGCCACACCAGCAGGAGTTACTTGCGGAGATGTGTGCGCTTTTTATACAAGGCACCAGAACAACTTCTCTGCAGTAACTCTTACAAGCTGCTTCCCATCCAGTGCCAGCAAACGAAGCTACTGTTCCCACGTTTCTGCACGTCCACAGCACGTGGACACAACGGGCAGCCCTCGAGGAATGGGAGCAAACACACGGCCAGGCAAAGCAGGGTCCCGCCTCACAACAGCCACCTTGGCGCAGTGCTCGCAGGGACTGCTCCGGGCAGCTGCTCCGCAAGTAGCTACAGCAGCGCAGCTTCGCATACAGAGAAATCGTAACGTAGCCACTGGCTGGATTACAAGCACTAAGAAAGCAAGCGAGAGACGAGAGAAACGCAAAATACGGCTAACTGCAGGTTCACAAGTAATTTTTTCCAAACAAGAATCAACGGCTGTGCTTGATTTTTAGGGGACTCTTCTACACCACAATACAGCAGCCACATTCTGGTAATAAACCCAATCTTTGTCATTTATGCTTACAACAACTCTGTTCTGCTCATTGAGATCTTTGAGCCAGTCAGTGCTTTCTTGCAGCCAATAATGAAAGAAAAAAAATAATCAGAGAAACGCTTGCAGACATTGCTCATTTTAGCACAGTTTCAAAAACCAAACCCAACCCAAAATTTGGATGGTACTCCCAGAGCACCATCCTTTGGAATGGCTTTAGCCTTCCACCTGCTATACGTGTATGTTAATAATCTACACGAAGCGAAGCAGAATTACATCAAGTTCTTATTTATGTTTCCTGTTCTGTTAGTATGCAGAGTGTTCCTGCCACTGAGGTTTCCTCCACAATACATGCACATCTCCTCTACCAAATACCTGACACAGCTTACTAATTACGGTTACTATTATTTTTGCAAAGCGCATGCTAGCGCTCATTATCAGCGATAACTTAAAGGGTATTCTACATGATATTATTCTACATGATATTTTGCTAACAAATGAAGCTGCTCAGAACGGAGTAATTTATCACTACGCTTTCCTTGTTTACATCGTGTGACTGAATTCATCCACTCGTGGTTAAAGGACCCCGCATTAGTGCTGTTAAAGAAGAAGGAACCCCCAAGAAGCGTGTTGTGCCGTCCGCAACACAACCAGCCCCTAAGAGGAACGCGGATGGGAGCATCGCGAGTTGGAGCGGACCCCCGAGGATCCCGGGGAGCATCAAGGTCGAATCCCGGCGGCTTTCACCCACTCGCGGGGGATCGCTGCCTGACAGACCTCGCTCCGGCCGCGTTTTATTGCGGATCCGCTGCTGCTGCTGCTGCTGGCACCTCTCCCGAGCGCCTGACGAGGCGGGAGCCGAGAGAAGGCAGCGCTGCCACAGCCGGGGCCAGCGGCTGCTCCGCCTCAGCTCCAGCACCGGCAGCGGCGCCCCGCAGGCCGCGGGCACAGCCGGGAAGCGGCCGCGCTGCCCCCGCTCCGCCGCCTCACGGGGACGGCGCCGCCACCCCCGGTGGTGCCTCAGGCGTCACCTCGGGGCCCGGACACACCTCGCCCTGCCGACGGCCGCCTCCCGGGGCGGTGCCTCACACCGAGCGCCAGGACACCGAGCCGCGGGGTGCAAAGGTCCGCGAGGAGCCCAGCCCCGGCGGATGCGGCCCTGCGGGGCGGACGAGGGCTGCGCATCCAAACCGGGCCGGGTGGGGGGGGGGGGGGGGGAGGCGGAACCCGGGACCGCGGCGGCCGCCGCGGTCCCGGGTTCCGCCTCCCCCCCCCCCCCCCCCCCTCCGCCTCCGGGCGCCCCCCGGCCCGGTGCGCGCTCACCTGCCCCGCTCTGCCCTCCCCCCACCCCCGCGGCCTCCCGCCGGTTCCCCGCTCACCGCGCTGAGGCAGGAGGGGCCGTCGGGCGCGGGCGGCCCCGCGCGGCGCTGCCGGGCCCTACCCCGGGGTGCCCATGGCGGCGTTGGAGCGGCGGGGCCGTGCTGCTGCTGGTGGCGCCGGCGTCGCCGCCGCCGCCCGCTCCGCCTGGGCTCGCCCCGCCCCCCGGGCCGCGTCACGCCGCGCCCATTGGCTCCGCGCGGCGCACGGCGGAGCCCCATTGGCTGCCGCCGCGCCGTGAGCCCGCCAGTGGCGGCGGGAGCGGCGGTTGCCGTGGTTACCGATGCCGTGAGGCGGGCGCGGGAGCGAGGGGCGGGCCGGGCTCGGGCCGGGTTCGGGCGCTGCCGGCGGGGGCTCGCGGAGGCCGGGGCCGCTCCGGGCGGGGCGGGGCGGGCGCGCAGCCCCGCGGGCTCGTGCCGGTAAGTGCCCGCCGCCCCCGCCGCAAGATGGCCTCCGCCGTGCCCGCGGGGAGGGGGCGGCCGGCGGGAGAGGCTGCGGGTGGGCGGGGGGCGCCGCTGAGGGCCGGGAGCGGGGCGGCGGGGGCCGGCCGGGCACCGAGCACCGGGCACCGGGACCCCCTGGGTCGCCGGTGCCCTGTAACGGCCGGGGCCGGGCGGGCGGAGCGCCGCGTGGGGGTCTCGCACGAAGCATCCGGAACCGTGCCAGGGGCCCGGGGCGGGGTCGCGGCTGCCCCTTCGTTATCCGGCCCCTGCCCGCTGCGGGGGGAGGCCGGGCCGGGAATGTCCCCGGGGCTCCTCTGAGGGGAGAGCTGCCGGCACGGGGCGCCAGGCGGGGTGCGGGGTGCCCGACCCCCTGCAGCGCCGCTCGGTGTCTGTGCGGGCTCCTGCCGCAGGCACTGCCACAGCACGGCCGTGTGCCAGGCGGGAACACGCGGCCTGTGTGAACACAGGTCCTGCTGCCCGGAAAGCTGTCATTATGCTGGTTACATTAAATGGGTATACAATGTGACCAAGCCACTGCAGGCACCTCCTTCTAGGAATGGGGAGTCCCAAGGAACGATAGGCAAAATGTAGTGAAACGAAGAATAACAAGGGGGAAATAAGGCAATAATAAGGCAAGCGCTGAGAGGCAGGGCCAAAGGAGAGGGGTGAGCAAGAGAATGGGAAATACAAAATGAGGTCGGAAGAGATGGACCTAGAATAAAGGGGAGAAAGCACAGAACCTGAGAGAGCAATGACTTGCGTTAGTCGCAAGGCTGCCTCCACCAGAGGTGTGCTGGATTCATTAAATCATCTCCCAATCGGTCTAAACTGGTTTTAGCCCATAATTTGGATGTTGCTACGTTGGCCTAGCTTCTGCGCATAACAGCTTTTAGAAAACAAAGAAGCTTACTGGCCTCCCCTGGCAAACCGAGCCGTTTCTGAGCATCATTGTGAGTACAGAAGGCACAGTCCACTGGCAGGCTATGAAAGGTGGCGCGATGCCATCTCTTGGCCTTTCAGCTTCTGGGTGGCTCCAGGTGGACAGCTGCGACCATCGGCGCTATTCGGAACAGGCCGTTCCACGCGCCCCGCAGAGCCAGCGCACTGCGAGTCCTCCCCATGGCTGAGAGTCTGCAGCTGGGGCAAGATGGGGGGCAGCACGAAATAATGGTAAGAATGAGAAAGTCATCTTGAGCCAGTTTGTTTTGGCACAACAGAAGTATGGAGAATTAAAAAATAATATCTTGAGGTCTTGTCAGATTTGCAAATACATTAAATGACTACCGGTGAAGAACAGCAATCTCATTCTAACTGGTATTAGTCATACAGTCATAGCTTTTCTTATTTGTTCTGGCACTTAGAGCAGCCAGTACATTATCTAACTTGACTGCTGTGTATCACAAGTCATCAATTCCCACCCATTTATTACTGTCCCAAGCCCGGTAGGGACAGAATGTGTTGTGGAAAGGCACCCTGTTTCATCTTGCCAACACAAAGAGCCGCATAGCGTACTGATTCTTCTGATTTCTTATTCCATTAGCTAATAGAAGGCCTTGTCAAATACTTGCTTAAACTCTTATATCAATTTTGGGATCAACAACAAACAAGTACTGTTTCTCTTTATTCATCTTCTTCAGGATGTGACTTGAAAGTAAGATATCTTTTCATTCTTAGCGTCATCTGGAAGGCACTGATTCCATTATGTTTGCAAATCTTATAAAGAGTCTAATGGCATCTTTTCCTTCTGAATCTTCCTTTTTTTTTTTCTTTTTTTTTTTTTCCTGAGCCTTAAATCTGATCTCTTAAAAGGATTGTACTTGTTTTCCAGCTTTTTAGACATGCTGCTTAGTTAACGGGTATTTGCTGGTTATTTTGCTGCTTATGTGCTCCTTCAGTCTTCCAAGTCGTGAATATGTTTTTCTGCTTCATTTAATCTATCCTGAGCTTAATCCAACTTGGAGTTTTTTTTTTATTTTGCAGATGTTCAGTCCTTGCAGAAGCACTGTTGTGACAATCTTTAATTTTAGTGATTGTTTCACTGTTTGCAAGATTGCCTAGGTTTTCTCATTTGATGTAACCACACAGGAACTGTGTCTGTGGTTAAAAAGTGGGAACTGTTGACACAGAAGGCTTGCTCCTTAGAAATGTGGGATTATAAACATAATATCGCTCACAAAAACAGTGTTGTCTTTGTATTTTTTTTTTCTGGAACCTGTTTATCTGTAATCTCTTACAGATGCTGAAATTACAAAGGTTTGGAAGAAAATAACTGGAGGAGAGAGTAATGCTCATGGCAGGCTAACTGAACAAATGAGCAGCTGTTTAGCATTCACAAGGGAAATCATTTAGATGTGTGGGTTTTTCCCCCCCATCATTAAAACCTGCAATTTGATTTCAAAAGTTACTGCGAGCCATTGTGTTGATGTCACAGCAACTCAGTCAATCATGATACAATTGACTTTGGGTAATTTGTAAACTGTAATTTCATTTGGTTTAAAAAGCAGTAAATGTTCCCATGCTTTTTTTGTTACCGAAGTGTGGCAGCTAATAGAAGAAGTATTTCTGAAGAAGAAGTGGAGTGACATTCTGCTGTTTCAGTGCGAATTTTTACAAAAATACTGTTTCAGATGGTGGCATATAAAATTATTGCTCTATCAGTAAAGATTTCACCCTTCCTGTTTAAAAATAAATTTTAAAAAATGGGGAAAACTGGATGCTACCAGTTTGTTTATTTGCATTTCTGGCTTTTTTTTTTCCCTCTTTCATGGCTTTGCAGAATCTAGAATCAAATGTTCGTACCTGATGCTCAGCATGATCACCAAGCTGCTCAGTGCACAGCCCTGTCAGTCTGGCTGCAGCAGAAAGGGACAGTGCTGGCCTGTCACGATGCCTCTCCAGCTTTCCTTGCGCCAGCAGACAAGACTGTGCAACTATGCAGTGAGCTAGCACAAAAAATTGATCCACTTTTCCCAGAAACGTCCCCACAACATAGATTTTTTTTTTCAATTTCCTGATCCAGCTCGCTGCTCTTGCCTTTACTGCCCACTCTGCACTATCTGCACATAGCCATATGCAGAGGGAACGGGGACCTGCCCTTTGGCAGTGATGCGGGATGTTCTGCCCTGGGCATCTCCTTCAGCAAAAGTGAGCTGTGAGGAACACCAGCGTGCTGGACCACAGTATGAACACAGTTGTGGAGTTGATTCAGGTTTAGGAAACGTAACCTTTCCTTGGCAAGACAAAAGACTCCTGTATGGATATACTGACCGGCTCGCAGCCCAGCCGTGGGTGGTTCTGATGGCACTGCGGGGAGCAGCGCGCAGCAGCGGGCAGCAGGGAAGTGCCCGGTGAAGGGACGTGCTCATGTAAGCTTTGCTGCTGGAGCTGGGGGACCGGGCTTCATCACACGTGCACTGGGAACTCAGGGCTGCTTGTGACGGAGCAGCAGCTCAGCTGCAGCCAACAGAAGATGCGGCTGGGGGGGCAAGGAGAAGCTGGGAGGTGTCTGGTAAAGGAAATGATTAGCAGCCTCAGTTCTCTGCATTTTCATGTCCCCAGCTTGTAAGTAATTTCTGTGGAAACTAGCAACCTATTAAAAAAAAGAAAAAGGAAAAAGGAAAAACAAAAAAACAACTCTGGAGAGCTGAGTTCTCAATGTCTGCCCAAGGACAGGTGAAGGCCTGCGAAGATACTTCGCAGTTCATGCTGACTGCAGTGATTCTCAAGCTGGTCAAGATAGAACAAGGCTGTATTTGTGGCCTGGAAAAAATGTTGAGAAATTTACCAAACTGTAATCTGCTTTGTCAATCCAGGGATGTAGAATTTCAAGCAAATGTAGAGATCCTCACGAATAAAGGGGTAGCAAAATATACATACAAAAAAAGATTTATTTTTGTTTATGGACTCTACTTTTCCCAGGGTTGTAGATAAGAACCTTTCTGAAAAACATGTTTGTTTGTTTGTGTGATATCTGACAACATTATGCATTGCTATAAAGCGAGGGTGCGCCAAGTGCTTCCCTGCACATAACTCTTCAAATTTGGCATAGCAGAAATGGCAGAAACTGCACAATGCGTTTCCGATCTTTCTGACAAAATATCCTGCAGTGGCTTCTAAATCACATGGATTATCTGTCCCTCTGTCTCTTAGGCTGCAGACAAATCTACTTCTCTTGCCTGAGCTATCCTAGTGTCAGGCAAAAATCTGCTAGGCTAGGTAGAGGTAAGGAGATGCCGTCTGGTGCCAGCGCTAACTTGTAAGGTCCTGTGTCTTCTCCCTCCTCCCCACAATGGCTCTTAGCCCTGTTTGTGTCCTCACCTTCGGCTTGGCTTGTGAAGCAGACTGTTAAACATGGAGAGGGCTGCTGCTGAACTGCGTGTGAGTATGGCCATAAATGTGTGAATCATCACAGCTGAGAGAGCTGTGGTTTCTGTTAGTGTACGACAAGAAAAAGTATCTCTGCCTAAGGAGGAGTGGGACTTAATCAAACACCATATGTTCTTGCTGTACCCTTACACTCGCTGTTTGAACTAAGCCAGTTGGCTTCTACCTGAAGTCATTTAAGAAATGTTTACACAGATTGGTCTGCAGCAGAGCTGTGGGGAGGAAGACTCCAGCAGTGGGTCGGTGAACTTTTCCATATTTCTTTTTTCTTAAGTTAAAAATAGCAGTAACAAAGCTAGCATGAAAATGGAGTAGGTGGAAATTCTTAAACTTAAAATACTCCACAAAAAAGAAAAAAAGGTGAGGACAGCTTAAAATCACCTGTTTTGTTCTGTAAAACAAAGAATTGGACTCCTGTTTCCTTCCTGACAATCTGGGCTTTAGGTAATTAATGAAAGTAAAACCGTCATGACTCTGTAAATGGTGTCTTTCCAACTGTTCCTGTTGCAGCACTGGAGACAAAACCACATCGGTTGTTTATCTGATGATCAGTGGGGCTGTGGATTAACCACAGTACTCCAGATACTTTGGACAGAATTTTTCAGTAATTTTTTTTGTGAGTGAATTGATAATTTCTGCATACTTGGTGCTACTTCAGCTGTCTCCTGCTGAACTTCTGCTATTAGTTGGTACTGATTTATTTTAATATCTGATGTCTTACTAAATGTGATGGTACTTACAGGAGACGCTGTTCTGCTACATTTGGTGTATGCTAGCTCTTGTAATTGTGTAGTATCAAGAGCATGTAATACTGATCCACATTTTACAAAACCCTTATTTTGGTGTGTTTAAGTTACACATGCAGCTATGTGCTCTTCTGGATCCAAACTAGAATGACTGTTCTCTTGCAGAGCAGTCTTTAAGAAAAAATCTATGTGCATGGCACCAAGACTTTTATATGCAAATAAACAGATTTTTCTTTTTTTGCATGATTTGGAATGACCTGTATGGATAACATGACTCTGTTTTGAAATATCTTTCAAATGGTGGGAATTGAAAACTTCAGTGTTTTGATACAGGTTCAATTTGAAGTGCTGTCCCTCGCCCAGCTCTGGCAGCCAACTGTTGGAGTGTGTCTTGCTAAATTACCAAGGCGATTATTTTTTATATTTTTTTTTAATCACAAAGTTAAGTGTTCTAGTTGCATAAAAGGACAAAAGGTTTATTTTCTTCGTTTTAGCACTCAGAAGGCAGGTTAAACTTTGGACAAGGAGCATCACTTTGTTAGTGCTCTTAGGGAAAGAAATCCTAAGCAGGAAGGTTACTTTTTCTTTGAAGTTCTCTGTGCTGTTTCACATCTTTGTTCATATGACTCAAATGTTTTCTGGCTAAAGACAAAAATAAGACTGTATCAGTTCCATGTGGGTGGCTGAAATGCTTGTTTCCAAAACTGATGGGTCTTAAGAGATAATAAAACTGCAATATTTTGTTTCGCTAATTTCTGTCTCTTTATAGTGCTTCAAATGCTGCTTTGACTTTATTTTTCATTAATAGAAAAAAGGTGTCAGGCAGTGCCAAGACACTGTGTGGTAGTGCTGGGAACGATGATGACAGTTTTCTATTGCAGTGTCTCTACTTCTGTTGTGCTAAATGAGTAATGCAGATTTACATGTTGCATGTGAAGAATGGCAGAGCTGTGGAGTGGTGAGCTGTTCACATTGCAAACACCCTGCTTTGCGACGCGGGTAGTGAATGAGCAGACATGCCTTGTGAGTCAGGTCAGTTCTACTCTACCTGTACTGTGCTCTTGTGCCCTGAATAATGGAGAGCAGCGCAGGCTCCTATTAGGGACAGATAAACTCGCATCTTCCAATAAATCTTTAAATGCATCAAAGCATATGGTTTAATTTTTAACACTTCTAAATAATCCACTTTCAATTAAGCTTTGAAATGGACAGGTGTGCTGCCTGCAGCTGGCTGACTTGGTGCACTTGGTCTGTACGTGTTAAACAACAAAACAACACTGCAAAATGCCACCTGGCGTGCTTGGTTGCAAGCTGCCCGGCAGGCATACATGACTTCATTTCCTACCCTTCCTATGTCCCTTGTCAACTTTTAAAAATTTGACTTCCTCTTACAGGATTGTTGTTGTCTCCTTCCCTCCCCGCTGGTCCCATGAAGTGTTCCTTAAGTTTATTTTATCTTGGATTTATTACTTAAAATAGTCCAAGAAATAAAAGGGAAATAGTGTGGATATTCAAAAAGCTGGCCAGCTAAGTTTTTGTTTGTTTGTTTGTTTGTTTGTTTGTTTGTCTGTCTTACAGTGTCACAGAGCATTCCAACAGGCTGCTTGCTTTAAATGTTGGTCAAATTGATCTCTCTGTTCTGCACTGTTTTACTTAATGAGGAGGCAATGAGATTGTATGATAGACAAGTATTAGAACTGCACGTTCCCAGAAGAGACGCGCTCCTCTCTGTCACTTTCATACAGATCCACAATTCTTTCCTTAGGGAATGAGGATTTGAATGATAGTCAAACTCGGGGACTTCTCTAGCGGCTGTTTTGACGCTGAATGATAAGAGTATTATCCTGTGTGCTTTTTTCCTGGGGAAGTGATCAACTGCTGCAAAATCTTTAAGATTAAAACGTTGTGAATGGGTGCCGTTTTCAGGTAGGTAGCTCAACTAGCAGAAGAGAAGGGGTCTGATTTAAGGATAAAGATGGTTATTTTTGGTTTTTACTCCATCCTGTACAATAAGAGTGATTCTCTGCCTCTTTTCCCTAACACTAATTGGGATCAGAGAGTTCAAATGCCTGCATGCTACCATTCCTCACCTTTGAATGGAAACATGCAGAAGCCAAGCAATGTGGGGGTGTTTTTTCTGGATTTTAAGAGATCACCAGACATTTGAAAGAGAGAGCACTGAAATCAAGGGACTTGTGTTTGTTTTTTTCCTGATTTTGTAAGGAAACATCTGTCCTAGCCCGTAACTGCAGTTCCCATCGACTCCCGAAGTTTTAAATGAAGTCAGCGTTTTGTTTCTGGGTCTTATTTTTAACTGTGTATGCTGACTGGGAATGGACTTGAAATACTAACACCTGTTGTTGCAAAGTGAAGCAGCCTTCATTCACACAAAACGTGTACCTATTAAAATGTTACTGATTATGCCGTTAAATTGTGTTTTGTGTCAAGTTGATACAGCTTCCTCTTGTTGGCTGTTACGGTTAATAACATGACTGATTTAAAACCTGCTTAAAATGTTTTGTTCTAAGTAGCATGTGCAGATCAGGAAATGCCAGCCCCACGGTAATTTTGCTTTTCTGTTGATTAGCAGTACATTAGCTGATAAGAAAAATTGCCATTCATGGTCTGAACCTGCAAAGACTTCTGTGTGTAAACGGCATGTTGAATCGAGGTGGTGAAATCTCAGCTTCTTTAAAGTTAATGGTTAAATTCTCTGGGAGTATTCACGCTTGTGGAGTTGGGACCTTAGCTGTGTATGAATCATCACGAATAGCAGCATGTGCAGGCTTTGCTTGCTCCAGAAGTGCTGACTAACATTTGTGGAGTTTAATTTCTATTTAAATGAAAGAGAGCAGGATCTTGTCTTAATGCTTGCTATTCCCATATTTAAAAATATGCTTAAGTCATGTACTTTAGGTACAAGCGAGTATTTGCATTACGATAAGAATGTGCTTAAGTGCTCAGTTGAATTGGAGGCATAATCCCTCTCTTGGAGGACATATTCATATTCTCTTAGAGAGTTCTGAATTGTAGTGAAATACTAAATTATCAACCAGAACAGAAACGGAGCATTGGTAAACCCTGTGCTTCATACTGTTACTAAAAGGTTTAGTCATGGCTGGTTGTAGACATGGCTGATTTAGCAGGCTTGGGGAACAGTTTTCTGTGTACCGATGGCTTCTTTTCAATGTCTCTTTCATCTTTTGTACTTTTTGTTTCTAAGATGCATCAAGGCTTCCAGCCTAGAGGCTGTATTGAAGTTAGAACAAAGCCTGGAAGCAGGGCATCTGAATTCAAGCTTAGATGAACTTTTATAGCATTGAAGAGGTTTTTAGATGTATATGCATTAAAACAGAAATAAATGTAACTCGCACTGCTTTTATCATTTTCCTTGGTATATTTTCTAGTTACTGAAGATTAAATACAGGTTTAAACAGATCCTACCCTTTCGGAAATAATTTTAGTATATTCATTTGCAGTGTTTTAGTGGTTATAACATTGAATTTGTGATATCAGAAAGTAATTCCTGCTGAAAGTCTGAGATCAAATACAACTGTATGACATCATTACAGAAGAGAGGAACGGATAAGTTGCAAGGGAATGAGCTCTTATTTAATCAAACAGTAAAATTACAGAAAAATCATCAGCATTATGATTTTTTTGGTTGGTTGTTGTGTTGTTTGTTTTTTTGTTTTTTTTTTTTTTTGCATAACTTCTGTTCCCTCAGACATACTGTCCTTGTTTCTAACCAAAGGAATGGAAGCCAATGTGAGTATGTGAAGTTTTGTTAAACAGAAACATCTCAGTAGAGAGAAGAGATGTTGGCAATCAGTCTAAGGGATAAATAAAAGCAGAGGGGTAGCTGTGCTGCTGCTAGGGTTACTGGTGTCCATGGTTAGTTTTCAAAAAGGACGTAGTTCCTTTTGTTAGGAGAAGCTTGTCATCCATGAGACGCTTTGAGAACATAATCTGACCTGGCTGGTGCTCGTGGCTCCTGACCAGCCCTTTCACTCGCACCTCGACAGGGCACCAGCTCCACGTCCGCCTAGGGCACCTCTCTGCTGTGCAGGTGGCAGAGCACTGGCACGGCTGCGCAGGGGGATGTGTAATCTCCCTTTTGGAGATCCCCACAAGCCTCCTGGGTGTGCTCCCAAGCGCCCTGCTCTGGGTGCCCCTGCTTGTGCCAGGCTGGGCCGGGTGTGCCCAGGGGTCCCTGCTGACCTCAGCCGTCGGGGATCCAGGCAGTGCTCGGGCACCTCTCAGCTGCCCTGCTTTCAGCCCGTCCTTGCGTGATCTCAAAAACAAATCTGCACTTGAACTTCATTGCCTCTAAGGTACTTGGAGACAAGCTTGCCCTTGACTGTAGGCTTTGGAGCACGCTGCAGATGACAGCCCAAGGAGAGGAAGGCATCGGCTTGTGCCAACTGCTAGCTTGGGGTCGAGCTCGCACCCCTCAGGCAGGAGTGCGGCACCCTGGGCTGGCCAGTGCCATGGGCTGCAGTGATGTGGTTGCTAAATAGAGCCGCACAGGCACCCGGGCATCTTCCCAGCAGGACACTGTTAGGTGACACGTGCTTTCTGTGAAAGAATTCACCATTTTGTAGGTACCCCTCAGGATGGGTTTGCTAGCGCAGCGTGCCCTGCCTGTTTGGTCAAAGCCTATGGGCACTGCGAACAAAGTCAGTGCCTCCTAGAGCTGCTGCCCCGGGGTTCTGCTGCAGTTCTGCTTCTGTTTCATCACTGACCCAGGGCAGAGCTGAGAAAGGCAACCCAGATGGACTGTTTATTTATTTATTTATTGAAATTGGAGTGATTGGATGAAGTGTTTTCCATTAAATACTCACAGTATATCTCATTTCAGTTTAGGGTGTTCGGTGTGAGCAGTAGGCAGCGCTCCACAACATTCAGAGAAAACATTAAGGAGTAATGTGTATGGATATGTGGGAGTCCTTATGGCTCAGCGCTTAGGAGACTCTAGAAAAGCTATTAGAAACCTAAGTTTCCTTCCTCCTTTCTGCCTTTTTATCCCTCACCACTGGGATGCAGTGTTTAAAGCAAGGGAAGCTTCTTTTCTCGTCCGTGAATGGTACCCAAATTTCCTTGTAGCTCTATTCTGAACAACAGTTAATTTTAAATGGCAAGGTGTCAACCTTTTTAAATCTTTTCTTAATTTTTCTGGTCACAGATAGTTAAAAGATTAACCAAGTTCCTGGATAGTGTTCTTGATACAAGCTGCGTTTGATGGATGTTAATAAACCGTTTGCTGAAAAAGCCCACAGAAACAAACCTATTCCCAAAATGAAAGTGCGCTCTGGCTATTAAAGCGAGAAAGCTTGCTGCCAAGTGAAGTTACTCATGTTCAAAGGAGTACAAATTATTGAGTTAAATACTTTAGAAAAGAAGCGTGTGAATTAGTTATTCTGTCGTAATCTGTGAAGGGGAAAATATTTTTAGGGCACTGAATTCTTACTGAAATTGAGACTTCTACTCTTTAAGTTCTTTAGATTGCCTCTTTTTCGTATACCTGTTTTTCAGACAAAATATAAGGAATACTTTACTCATTAGCTCTAACTCATTATCTCTGTTAAGCAGCTGCAAACCTAAAATTAATCACTTTCACCATGAAATGTGAAGTATAGGTAATCTGTAATGTTTACTCAGTGCAAAAGTTGAACTGAAACTTATAGGAGGCTTGCAGGTAGATGTGGAGCAAGCACCCTGAGAATTAACCCACAGATATGTAATACATTTGTTATCTTTAAAAATGCAAATAATTCAGTGTTGGTAAAGCTGTTATGATGAAAATATGCCAAGCCTTACTCTGAAATTATTTGTGTTCCCTTTTAAACACAGACTCCAACTAGACAAAATACAAACAGATCGCAGAATTTCATGAAGACATTCTCATAGAGGAAGCTACTATTTTAATGTTAAAAAATAAATTTTAAAAAAATCTGATTGTCACCTGAAGAGCAAAGGAAGAAGTGTGCTTAACAGCACTTTTGAATGTACTAAAACACAAAATCCAGTAGCATTGTTAAAAAGCAAAATGTCCCCTTGAATACGTGCATTGCTTTTGTGAACTAGAGTGGAAATGCAGGGGAAGTAGAAAACATTTCTGCTATGTTTGATTGTCCATGGCTTATGCTTGTAAGAATGAAAAATGGAAGTAGATTTTGTTCTCTGAAATTGCTGAATCACAGTTCTTTTCACTCGGCTGTGGCGATGGAGATCAGCAGGGATTTCCTCGGACTACTGATGCGACACGACACGACACCGCATGCTGCAAGAATGCTGCCTGACAGCAGCTTGCCTGTATCGATAGCAAGTAGCTCCCCTGTGATACTGATGATTGCAGACAGTAAAACTGCTGACGGAGGCTTAAATGTTCTTTATAAGGACTAACCTAGTGAAAAGAGCCAAGTCAGGGAATCCCTTGGGGTCGGTTGTTTTTTTTGGTACCATTGTACTTGTATGTAGCACTGAGTTCCCTCTCTAACTTAAGCATTGAGAAATTGGGTGCCAAGGACTGCAAGAGCTAGCAGGCAAAGAAAAGCTGTCTTGCTTTGTTACAGATCTTTCATTTTGATGTTGTAAGGAACTTTGATGTCTCAGTCTGTAGTTAAAACTATCCCATGCTGTGTTTCCCTTTGCAGATACATTTTGCTGCTTTCAATTTGAGGGATTCTGGCAACTTGGTCAAAGCTGCTGCTGTGACTGGGCTGTTACAAATCTAAAAAGTCAGAATGTTCCACAAAGCACATGCAGACAGTCTGTTTCAGGTCTAATGCAGATTTATTTCTGTTTGCGGAATCTGAATATGGTATCCTTGCTGATATCTCTGCTTAAGGAAGTCAACACTACAGTGTAAATATTAGCCACAGCATGCCAAATCTCTGGAGAGAACTTGCTGTTCTTTTAAACATTGCCGTTGTTTTGAACAGCTTGCCATTGTTTTAAAATGATGCTGCTGATCTCTGGAGGTCAAATGGCTCTGCCCGACAATGGTCACACTCTTACGGAATCCTTGTGTTGGTACTCACTCTTGTTTTCTTGGTTTTATGCAAACATAGTGTCTATCTGATGGTATTAGAGGAGGCATGGGGCAGTTATTCCTCGCTGTTATGTATGCCAGTATCAATATATGTAGGATTAGAGTAACATCAAGGCAGTGTTGAATATTAGTATCCTCATGAATGAGGCTAGGAATTGTGATGACTTATGATCTTGCTGAGAGAGAAGCGTATGAAAGTCTGTTTTAGACTGGTCAATCAAAGCAGGAGTACCAGGTTTAAAATAAAGAATTTCGGTATATCTTGATGCTTAGCCTTTTTTCTAAAGTCAGGTATGTGGTTAATTTCTTCTTCAAAGGAACAATAAAATTAAGCAAAGAATTTTTTTTTTTTTTGTGATTGATACTGAAAGCCTTAAAAAGATGAGTAAAAAAAATTTCAAGTTTTCTTATACCTCTTGTAACTATTGAGCTCTTATTGTTTTAGGTTTTCCTGTTCAGCTTTAGCAGCCATAAATTCAGTGGAAGGTTGTGTGTCACATAACTGCTGGAGTTTACAGAAAATGCTGAGTATTACAGAATTTCACAATAAGTTATGCCAGTTTACAGGGTTTCACTTTTTTTTTTTTTTTTTTTTTTTAAATTAGAGCCCCCTGTTCCCTCTTAACAATTACGGAACTTCATGATGCTGATGTCTACTTGCTCCTCCTCCCAGAAAGAAAATATTGGAGGCTGGAAATCTAAGGAATTACGTTTAATTCAGTACTTCCAGTGTCATAATACACAGATTTCTAAACAACCTCAACGAAATGCTTTTTTTAATTGATCTGCCTATAGCTTAAAGATTTATGTGTTAGTGGTTGAGCATTTCTTGTTCCAGTTGTATTTCTTCCAAGAAATAAAGATGAGGCTGTGCATAGTTGTTCTTTCTAAGGAGCAGCAGAACAATATATTTGTTTGGAGGGTAAGGAAGCACCGTGTAAACTGTCTTTTTGCATCTCGAAACCAGAAGGTGCAACTCCCGTATGTTACTGGGTTCTTCATATCTTTACCTGGAGGATTTACTGATAGCGCAAATGTGATTTTTAAAAAATCAATTCCAGCGTATGTACATATGCAGAAGTATATATGCAGATAGAGAATTATATGTAGATAAGTTGGTGTAGAGATAAAATATTATCATGACAAATAGGCTAACAGGGTTGCTTCTGCTATGGAGAACTACGTCGTTTGTCTGGATGAATTTGGCAGTGTTACATTGTTACAAGTTAAAACCAAATAATTGCTTTAAGGAGGGAAAATCAGATCAACAAAACACGTGTGTCAACTCATTTTATTTGCTTTCTTTTTTCATCGAGGAGTGTGTATACTTTGGGGTAGGACTGTAGATTTATTTGCAGTTGGCTACTGGATTGTAAAGGACACATTAATCTTTCAGAAGGGAAGCAAACTCCCAAATGTATTTTCATATTTGCTTACTTTTAACTGTCTTTAATTCCAGCCTCTGTGGTCAGATGACTCTAGCTTCTGACCAGCTGATACCATCACTTTCTTTCAGAACAAATTTAAAGAGGTTCCATTGTTGTTGATGAATGGTCACACGTGGGTGAAGACAGGTGGCATTTAGACTGAGAATTTTGGCTTAGTGCAAGGGATAGTGTTCAATAACATTGAAGAATTTGAATCAAGAAGCATTGAGAAATGTCACACTTCATCAGTGAGTTCATTATTTTCTTGGTGTGGTCACTGAATATTTAGTTTACAGAACCCGGTGGTCATGATTTCTCTTTGCTTTTTAACTTGCGTTGTTAACTAAACATGTACAGATCAAATATCAAACACTGGCTTTGAGCCACTGCAATGGCAGTGTTTCAGCTACGCTTCACCATTTGCCTGCAGTAATAACAGAACTTCATTCAATGAAACTTGTCCATCTAGATCAGATTTCGACACTTTAGCTGTTTTTGATGATCCTGCAATGCAGAATGCTGTCGGGAGGAACTACAGCTCATGGGAACATGCGGAACTACCTTTGGTTGCAGTCTTACAGTTTGGCGTGACTGAAACCAATTGCTGTTTGTCAGTCCTTCTCTTTCAGTTGCTTCTGCTGCTCTTCTTCCCCTTTTTCTTGATGCACTGGGCCATCCTTGGGATTTGTATGGATAAGCAGGTTCAACTCATTAGAACAGCAGAAAAATAACTCCACAAAACACAAATGAACAGAGTTTGCAGGTCAGCTATTTATCGTGCTGCTACCTGCTGTGGGACTGGACAAATGCCTCAGCTGTGCCTAAGCAGGTGGAGTCCTGTGTCTAGGAAACGTGGGAAAGGTCGGGCTGGGAATGAGACAGGGTCTGCGGGGGGACCGGTCAAACGTGACTCCCCCTCTGGTGTTCCTCAGCTGTTGGCGCAGTTCTGCTGAAACGCCTTGTGGCCACCTACTGCACGCATGTATTCTTTGTATGTGAGACCTGTGATGGTGCCCACGTGTGTCTAAGTGGAAATATGTTCTTCAGACATTAATGTTGTTTTGTTTTTTAACTTCATGGTAGATCTTGCTCCATCTCAAATGTCAGGTTTATCCCAAGATGCTGTGGATACACGTTTCCCGCTGCCTGTCATGGCTGCTCATGAGGAATTAAGACCCTGTTGAAACAGCTGGCTTGGGTTGCCGGCTGCTAATGGAGAGACTTTTAAAGGGAGTATAGAGGGATCCACATATAAACCAAAGTATGTAACTATAAGAAAAGAGATCTCTTCAGCCTTAACTTCTAAAAATCAAAGAGCAGCTAAAAAAACTTATATTTGGGTGAATATGGTAGTTACGTTTAGAATAGTACAAGGGAAATGGACCTCCTATTTGACAGCATTGCAGATTCATCAAAGAAATAATACTTTGTTTTCCTTTTATCAGCTTCTAAAGAATGTAAGAGATTTTTTTTTAGTACAAAAAAATGAAATCTTCCTTAAAATGAAAGACGAACTTACAGAATTTCTGTCTAATCACTTTTTCAGCAAGGTATTTTCTCTCCTCAGCAAAACTATGCATACTCATTGTATATGTATGTTTAGATTGTATTCACAGTATTGATATTCTCAAAATTTTTCTCGAAATATCTGTTTGCTTCTCAACAGATATCAACAAAATAAGAAATGTGTGAACCAGACCATGGAACGTTGTTTACACCTCAAAGGATTAGTGATGTAGGTATGTATGCTATCATGTTCAAATGTAAGTATTTCGGATTGCTAGAATAAAACTATTTCTGAAATATTCTGTGCAAATAATTGTTGCATATGGAAGCTACAGTAGTATTTTGATGTTTAACATGAAAAATCTTTCCATAATTAGACATTAACTTTAGGGTCATTTTGTCAAGCTTTCTGCAGGTATGTGGCAAATGAGAATCCTTAGGAGAGACTTGAAGGAGGATCATGAGATAGCTTTGCAGGACTTACCTTAGCATTTTATATGGGATCCTTCTGCAAAACCATTTATTAGACATATTGCTTCCAGCCACTACATGCTTACTAGTGAATAGAAAAAAACACAAACCTAATATCTAATGGCAAGTTTCACCGTTAAAGGTACCTAAAAAGAGATGGAAAGAAAAGCCTTGTTCTTTATCCCCATAAGCATCCTAGCTCACATGGGAAATTACTGGGAATCTGTATGCTTGCAGTGCTTGGGCAAATGTTCAAGTATTTTTGTAGACCAATATAATTGTATCTTAGGCTTTAGCCAATTTTTGTTACATAATATTGTGAAAAGATATTTTGTAATCATACCTACCTAAGCTTATTTTTTATTAATATGGATTTATGTGTATGTGTACACCCAAAAACGTATACATACAAGATATATAGCATTTATTTATATCTTTAAAATAAAAGACACAGCAAACACATTACCTGTAATATAAATGTAAAGTTTGCATCTGGTATGCTAGGAGCCTAATTTTTGAATTAATCTTGCATGAAGAGACCGTGATGACTTCTACCAGCTTATGTTTGTTTCAAACTCTTATTCAGCAACTCCAATTTTTGTTATAGAAACAGTTAATGTTTTTATTATACTGTTTCTAAATTCTATGCATAATGCTTTCATTTTATGGCTCATACTTAAAGTATTTATTGAATTTGACATGACTGTAAATGTTTGTGATAACTAGAAAATCTGGTGACTTCTATGAAAAATGGTCTATGCATCCAGAAGGGTAAACCCATTGACTACAAACATCTATATGAACTTGCTGCAATAGAAAAAATAGCATCAGCAAAAATTCAGTTAAAGGTATGTGGTTTTTATTTCTAATATCAATTATTTTTTTAAAGTACAATGATGACATTTTTTCACTGCCCTCAAAGAATCCAACAATGAACAGGAATAACAAATTGTTTTAACAGTATTCACGATGGGCAAAAGATGCGAGTTTGTAACACTGTTACTATGACATGGAAACTTCAATGTTGAATTATGGAATTTCTTGGAATCAGGGATGCAAAATACATGGAATCTGCTTCCCAAAAAGACAGGAGATGTTTATATTTGAGTGCTTAGAGGAAATTCATCCAGACTCATTAGATAATCAACTCAAAATAGTGGGGATAATGAAGAAGTTATGGGAATGAAGGAGGATTGCTCTGGAAAAAAAATAAACCAAAAATATAGACATGAAGTGAAGATTTCCAGAAGTCAAGCTGAGGTAGCGCTTGAGAAAAAAATGAAGAGTTTTATAGCCACATAATGTAAATTCAGAGCTGGACAGAAAGGTGTAAATAGCTGCAGTATGTCTCAAATAGTAAATAAGAGCTAGTCTATTTAATACTAATGAAGTTCAATGAAAGCTTTACCTCTGCTTTTGTTAGGAATGATGTTTTATGATGTGTTGACAAAGCAGGGTGACAAGCAGAACTGAAGACAAAATTATGTGCTGTCAAACTGGAGAGAAGACTAAGTACCAAATCCAGTATCCAGACTAAGCACCGAAGACTAAGCACTCATCATGTAATTTCACATGCTAATTTTTTTTTATAAGTCTGATCTCAGAGACATTTAATAAATCCATGCAACAGTGGGTGATGCTGTACAAGTTGAAAATAGCAAGGTGGTTTGGTATATAAGAATGGGGATACAGGGAAGGAAGCATTTTTGACAGTGGTAGACCCAAAGTCTTCAGTTATGTACAAGTTAATTAGAAGAAAATGTGAAGAAAATAATTTGTGAAACTGAGTAAGTAAATTAAAAATGCGGCCAGTCTTTCAATAGGGAGGAGGACAGGATGAGCACAGGTAGTTCTCCAGACAGCCTCATTACAATCTTTACGTTAGGCATATACCAAACAGGTTATGACAGAGTTCCAGCTTTGTAGAAGGACCAAATATTAGAGAAAATGTGAAGATTAATTCGAAAGGTTAAGATATAGCTAACTCTTGAATACTGCACATGACCTTCATTATTATAGTACCTAAAAAAAAAAAATAAAGACAACAAAAACAAAGAAAAAACTTGAATAATACAGGAAGTAATACCCTCATAAGGAAACCTCAAGGAATTAGTATATCTTCAAGTATTTTGAGTGAAAGCATTGATCAATCTTGCTTACATTCATATACATCTATGTAACAGGTAGATGAAATTTGACAACTTGATACTAGAACTGTCAGCAGATAAACCACTCACACGTGAATCAGTTGCAATTTCTTGAGCTTTAAGCTACCTTTGGGGAAGTGAATGCAAGAAGGCAGACTGCTGTTCTGTATGTGCATATTTCGTTTGTTGTATTCCCTGTTAAAAAAATAAAAAATAAAATAAAATTATAGCGAGTACATTCATATAGGGAGAATATATTCATATATTCTTACTACTTTTTCTTCAATATTTTCCCCATTCTTATTTTAATACCACACTAAAATCAGTAACGTATGCCATAGCTTTGAAAAGAGGCTTTATAAAAGTGACATTCTATTCTTCCAAAGTTTATAGATTTTATACTGACACAATGATATTGTGACAAAGTACGTTTTCAAGCAAGATTTTTACTTTAATCAGATAGGATGTTAGTGCGGTGATCAAGGTGCCGCTTCTTTGGGTCACCTTTCAAAGCAGAATTGTTGTACGAGACCCGCTCACTCTGTCATGTGCGCTCCCGGTTGCCTGGGACTGCTTTTATCGGGGTGGTAGTTTAGCTGGGCCCTTGATGCAGCCAGCGAGGTTGGCTTTGGGCTGGTTTATTACCTTAGGTTCAGTGCACAAACACAGCTCGTTTGCCTCAGAAGCGCATGTTGGACAAACAGTTTAGCTTTCGTGTGCCATGACAACGAAACTGTGGGGTCCCGCTGGGCCTGGGTGCGGTGTGGAGCCGTTCAGGTGTCTTTGTGGTACCCGTCTGGAGCGGGGCTGAGCTCAGCGGCTGCGGCCTGCGGCTGGCCCCCGCTGCGTGGCTGCGCTGCGCTTCCAGGAGCTTGCCCAGCTGCTGCAGTCAGGCCAGGCGTTGTGAGCTGAGAGCTCGTGGCTGCGGGGCGGTCGTACAGCGTCTTTGGCAAGTGTCAGACCTCCATGCGTAGAACCGGTCCGAACCAGAAGCTAGAAGGTCCTGTTAACTTGAGGGAGCTGTTTAGAGATTTGTGCTTGAGTGTCTTTCTATCTCGCTCGCCAGTGTGTCCTCTATGAATATGTATTACCTGGCTTGTCAGTGTCACTTATGTAAAAGATCGGACAGTTGACGGATTCTTTTATTATTTTTTTTTAATTTTGTGCCATTCTGAGGGAGGGCTTCTGATTGCTTCCATTACCTACAATTCAACAGGGGAAACATGGGACATTTTTGTGAACAAGCTCACTAAACAGCAAACCCAAAGGTATGGGAAGCCTGTAGCTCATCTAAGCGCTCCTCCAGCTGTTCACTAAACGGTTTGTCCCTTTGAAACTAATTTTTCATCATTTGTCTTTTGGTATTTCACCTTTTTTCAAGTGTTTTCCAACTGAGTAGGTAATAAAATATGTATGCTGAAAGCTCCACAGAGAATAAAATGTGTTCCCACCTATTTCTTCTTGTTGTTGCTGCTGATTCGGGTAATCCAGTTTTTGAAGTTCTGAGTTACTTCTCCATGGATGTGGAACCAAATAAGCAAATGACAAATCAATTGTTGGCTGCTTAAGGAAGAAAAGTACTTGTGGATGAGAACTGTACGGGAATGCTCCACAGCTTCCTCTTTGGATGCCTGCTGGTGTCACCTACGCAGCAGGCAGAGGGAGTGGAGATGTGGCCTTTCAGGGGTTTTGTGCATGTGAAGGCAGAGGGGGCAGCGTGTGGCTTTGTCCAGCTTTCACTATGCAGGAACATTGACGAAGCATTTTTAAGAGTGAATTACTGCCACCTGAGACAAATGAAAAATGAGCAGTTATGTCTCATAATGGTGTTTCTTTCCTGGGCTAGATGTGGAGTGAGACCTTTATTCCTTACTCCTTATTATGAACTGGGACAAGCGTTTCCAATTTTTTTTTTCCTTGCTCACTGCTGTTCTGCAGTAGAAAGATACAGCGTAAAGGAAGGTCTGGGGAGGAGGAATGAAAAAATAATAATAAAAATAAAAATAGGGGGGTGATTTATGGGTGGCTCTGGAAACAGAGGGGGGTTTTGCAACTAGAAGTAGTTGACTGGGGAGGGATGGGGTCAGGTGGTGAAGAGGAAGGCTGTGGCTGGGCAGCAAGAAAAGTAGCAGGAGAGGAGCAAATGTTTGCTGGGCTGAAATCCTGCTTTGTCCTGATTAGTCACTGAGAGGCAGGAAACAGTCATGATGGCAGGAGGATAAAATAAAACTGACCTAGCTCAGGGGTTTCTGGCAGCCACAGACTTCTTTCCCTTCTTCCTTCGTTGCTGATTGGCCTGAATCATCTGGCTGCTATTCCATCAGCCTGTATGGCTCTCCCTCTAGTTTAAGAAATAACTCCATCTATCTCTGTCTTCCTATTATTAACTGAAGTTGGAAGCAATGTCCTTGTGGAGCCCTCAATTTCAGAGTATCTTTAAATGGATAGATTTTGGAAAAGCACCCTGTTTTCAGTAATCAATTTTTGAAATTCTTTTTCTCGAAAGAAACATTTTTACTCTTTCATCTTCCCACCTGTAAGAGTTTATTTTTATTTCTCTTACTAATCTCCCCTCTATCACCTGGACAACAGGGATGGGAAAGAAAAGGAGAAAAAGGAAGAAAAAAAATACAGTCCATTTTCTTCTAGTTTTCATTTTAATTGTGATTTGGAGTGGAATAATTTTTTTCATGGAAATTGATTACATTGCAACCCATTGTTCTTCAGAAAACACAGTTGTGCAAAGAGCCTTTAGGTTCACCATTCTGTAGTTAAATTTTGATATGAAGGCATGTGATAAAGCTATTGAAAATACTTAAAAGTACTTATAAGCATTTATTTTCCTGCAGATTAAAAAAACAGAACAAATTTCAAAGAATAACAAAGAGCAAATGCTGCTGAAACAGCATCGCCAAGTGTGGTGGCAAGAGCATAAAAGACTGCGTGAGAACAGGTAAGACCTGAGGAATCTTATTTAGTTATTATTAAAGAAATACATCAGCAGACAGAGAGGTAGGTGCAAAGAGAACAGATGAAAGAACAGAAAAAGGGCAGAACAGGGTGGATGTTCCGCATGTACTCAGTGGCACATACCGTGCTCTCCAGCTGTTTAGCTGACCTGTCAGAATCTGAAGAGCCTGTATTTGTAGGAGTATCAGAAGTTTTCCGATGGTTTTTAATCATTTTAAGTGTCAGTGCGTCTCTAGGTATGTTGAATCGTTCACAGTTATAACAGGGAATGTTAATATTGCTCATGAGAAGAGAATTATCCTCTCATTGCTAAAGATGAACGAAGCATTCAAGAGACATTTGAATAACGTCATTGATACTATACATGTACTTTTACTTTTGGTTGGCCCTGAAGTGGTCAGGCAGTTGGACTTGATCCTTTTAGGACTCTTCTGACTGAACTATTCTATTCTATTCTATTGTATTCATGCTGCAGAAGCTGTTTTCTCTTCTTTTGAATGATGTATGCATGTACCTTATCTTAGAATTTTCAGGAACGAACGCTTTTGGTGGCCTGCTGCAGGTGTTTTTATGTTTTTTTGTTTTGTTGTTGTTGTTTTTCTTTTTTCTTTTTCTTTTTTCCAGAAATACTTGTAACTTGCTGACCAAACTACAGACAGCTTTGTTGTCCTAGGTCTACTAGCTTACATTTTGCATGTACAGCAGATCAATAACAGCATGTTTTGCTCAAAAGAGGGTGGCTTCCATGCTACTTTTCTGTAAAACGCCTGACCTTAATAGATTTCCAGGCAGAGAATCTCTCTTTTTACTTAATTATCAGAGCTTATCATTCTTGTCAATTTAATAAAAAAGAAATCAAATCTTCTGTATTAAAGCAAACAAACAAAAAAACTCTTTCATGTCTTGCAGGGAAAAAGCAGAAGCAGAAGTAAAGATTGTTCTTGATGAAGGAAGTCATAAGTATGACTTTTTTTTGGATATACGGGACTTGGGTAAGACTTTCCAGTTCATGTCTTGGTTCTTTATTATAGTCAAAATTATCTTGATTACTTGTTTATGTTTTTAAATGCCTGTCATGACAGCTTTAGATTTAGGAAGTATAGTGCTACCTAATACCCTGTGTGTTTGAGAAAGCTTTATGTTTCATTTGGATATAGAGCAAAAATTATCAAAGGAATGGGATGCATACCAAACAAATACTGTAGCTCCTATCTGGCAACTAAGAGAGAATTTGAAATTCTGGATGTCTGAAATGCAGCATTCCCTCTCAGAAGACTTTTGTCTGAAATATAAGTTCAATCCAGTTGACATGTTACAGCAGGTTGGTATTTTAATGTTACAGTTTCTAATCATTGTCTTTTTAGCATTTTTATTTATTTATAAGCAATGTTTTACGGATATAACTCAGAGTATTCAGTAGGCTTTGTATTTGTGGCACTGCAAATTTTTCACTAAAATCTGTAAAAGCATAGCAGTGTGAAACTGGAAATCAAGCTTTTTGTTTCCAAATAAGAAATTTCATATTCTAGCAATATGAAGTAACACTAATGCATTTCATGACATAGATTGAGTTTGTGAAGAAGCAACAGGAAGAAATTCTGGAATTTCTTAACCTTGAAAGTCTGACTGTGGAAAGACAGCTTGAAGCCTATAAAAGAAAAGTAAGCTTTTCCTTGTAAGTTTAGTTAACGGTTTCTGAGAAAAAATATAATGCAGAGTAGTCTGAGCAGCATTTTTCATCACAGGCTTTAGTGCGTTCTTCTGAAGAAAAAAACAAACTTTTCCATGAAGTTCCTTCAGCACTACTATCTTTGGAGTTCCCCTATCCAGATTTGAAGAACTTAATTATCAAGGAGTACTGTAAGCTTGCAAATGAGTACTGGTCTAAGCTTCAAGAGGTTGATCAACAGCTGGAAGTCATATATAGGTAATGACACCTGTTTCTAGATTTCTTTTGCTGGGGAAAAAATAAACTATAATGTATTTTACAATCTACAGATCATGTAGTTACCCTTACCACGATAGCTGGTTCTATTTTATTCAGTGCAGAAAATAGTTGGCTCACTGCCCAATTCTATGGGGTTAAAGCCAGTAACTGTTTGCACAGCTGTGAGAATTGAGGCAGTCCTTTCTAAAGAACTCATCTGAAATAATAAGTGAAACGTTTTATGAATTAAAAACCAACAATCTGATGCGTCTCAAATGTTCTCTTCGCACACTTTTATATGAGTAAAAGTGATTCTTTCTGTGTGATACACTATCAAATTTAAGTCAGAAAAGTACAGCCTTTCTGAGGGAGATCTTAAATGTATTTATTTATAAAGTTGATAAACAGGTCCAATCTCTTCAAGGATGTTGGTTCATTGCAGTAACTGTCATCACAAATAAATGTGAAACTGTATGTAGATTCAGAATAGTTTAATAGTATGTAGATGGGGAGTAAAGGGGAAGAATGTGGCTCAAGAAAAGCTGGTGGAAGTGGCAGTGGCACCAACCTGCTAGAGGGGTGCACAGGTAGGCTGCCTGGGACAAATTACCTGATTTGGGTCTGTGTATGCCAGTATGATTAGATGGGAAGGTATAAAATCATAAATGAATCATCAGCAATTGTCTTGGGTATGGAATTTAAAGCTAAATCTTGATCTTTTTGTTTGCCTTCTGTTCCTGAATCTTTATTGCTCATTTTGATTTCTATGCTTCTATCCACAACATTAAAATATTTTCAACACAAAAGGCAAAATTTGCTTTTTTCTTGTAGAATCGCTTACTTTCAAGACACGGGGTTTATAAAACACAACATTTTTTGTTACTTTTTACATTTGTTTTGGAAAATTTGCACGGAAATACTCTGAGTTTGCAAAGATACAGCCTTAAGATTTAATTATTCAATAATTCATCAAGGTAACCTTGATCCAACAGATAATACTGTGAAAAATTGAGTGATGTAGATTTTTGACCTTATGTATCCACTGTACTTTACTGACTAATGCAGCGCTTGTGAAATCTCTGCAGTTATCTCACTGCTGTCTACCTGAAGATGACAATACAACTGCCATACATTTTCACTCGTTCTTGTAATTTGAAGTTGCTCAGTAGAACAATACAATTATGTAGTAACATAATCGTAACTTTTTCCTCCAAGGATCTGAGGATTATTTCTGTCATTCTTCCTCTGTCATCATATGTGTGAAAGTACAGAAAAGAGCACTGGGTTAATACGTATATCATTGTTTAACTGTTCAGGCTTTCTGCACCAAAAAATTGGAAATGTGCATAGAATATCTAAAGAAGAAAACTGAGAATAAGGTAATCTGGTCTGCTATGTTCTTTGTGTGTTTTTCAGTCCTACTAGAGTACATGCTACAATGTGTATTGCTTTTAGAAACTTAAAAAAGAAATAGGAGTAGAATGTTTGATCAATCCAGATCCACTTATTGTATTGATGCTGAAACACAATTTTTTTTTTATTTTATTTTTTTGGGGGAGGGCATTGTCCCATAAATTGCGGACTTGGAACCAATGTGTTACAGCCGATGGTTCTCTAAGCACTGTTATATTTTTGCCACGATTTCCAAGGGTGTCTGAATTATCTGAATAACTGAAAGATGAATTGAGTACTACATATTTAGCACTGTATCTTCAGCAACATCAAATGAAAGGAATATTATGACTAAGTCAAGTATACCTGGTCCCTCTTTTTGGGTCTATTGACAGGATGTTCCTGCTGAACAACCAGCAGTGACTCAATTGATAGAGAAGTTAACATATCACTTGGTACAGGGAAGTTAACATATCTCTTGGTGGCATTGTTGCAATCCGTCTGCAGATTCAACCACACAGCGGTGCATCAAGTTCAGGTTGTCCCAGCTATTGCAGAGGATACGTGAGGATTATAGGGCAGAGAGGGTAACTTCTCTTCCAAGTTGTTTGTATTTTGCAGGGTGTGTAAAGCTGAGGATTAACGCTGGGTAAGTGTTTCAAAGGAAAGAGCTGCTGCAGGGCTGTTGAGTATAAGACAATCACCTTGCTTCAGTTCTGAAACAAAATAATGAAGTGTTTTCTAGTAGCGGAATGATATATATATATATATATATATACACACACACACACGTATATAAGAAAAGCAAGCAGTATATTTAAAATTTGGGTTGTACATTCAGCCTTGTATAAGCTTGTCAATACCCTGTCACTGAAGCACCATGATGCTAACTTAAATATTTATCTAAAATGTGATGGTGCTTTTCAGATTCTTTTTAGGTGAGGTCTTCCTTTCTTCCTTTCTGGAATTTTACAAGAGTTTTAAGTAAGGAAATGTCTTGCATTTAATCAGGCAGTATATTTTGTAATTCTGTCTGTTTTATAGTTGTGAATATACTGGAATGGATCATGCTGGGCTGGATTGCGTTGGGCTGGACAATGCTTTTTTTAGCTGTTTGTCTATGAACAGCTGACAAAATCTAAGCGCAGCTGACAAAGCTTGGCACAGCTGACAAATCAAGACACTGGCAGTCAGTGTTTTCCTACTCACAATAAGCTACTTGCAGCTCTATCTGTAGCTGTTAGCTCCCCAGGGTATTCTCCACCCCTCTCAATTTCTCTGTCTTGTTCCTAGGTAGTACAGAGATCATAGAATCACGGAATGGCTCGGGTTGGAGCGGACCTTAATGAGCACCTGGTTCCAACCCCTGCCATGGGCAGGGATGCCACCCACTAGAGCAGGTTGCCCAGGGCCCCATCCAACCTGGCCTCCAGGTTGAATGCCTCCAGGGATGGGGCATCCACAACCTCTCGGGGCAACCTCTTCTAGTGTCTCACCACCCTCTGAGTGAAGAATTTCTTCCTAACATCTGATCTAAATCACTTTGATAGTTGAAAACCATTCCCCCTTGTCCTGTCATTATCTGTCTGAGCGAAGAGGACATCTGTCTCTCCATCTTATTTATAAGTCTACTTGAGAGATTGAAATTGAGATGCATCATTAGCTGGCTATTAGAGCAATATACAAGTCAGAGGGATCCTTGCAGAGATGAGAGAACTGAGGCGGAGACTGGTGCAGGAACTGGTGCGCCTGCCCATGTGCTCTGGAGGCACAGCAGGTCACCAGACCAGCCTTTTGAGCTGTTCCCTGCTCTCAGGTTTGTGGTGTGAAGTTTCCTGATTAAGATGGATCTTACTCTGCCTCACTCTTGTAGATGGAAGACCTATATTTGTTCATGAACTTGAATGTTTGGAAAGAATGCTGTGTTATCTTAAGAAAAAGAAACGGTACTCAGCATCAGTTGCAGTCAGATATCTAAGTCATGCATGGCAAAGAATAATTAATTTGTTCATTAAAGTTACTCTTCAGAAAGCCCATATTTCACACAGATTCTAAAATTAATAAATGAACAGATTTCATTAAACTCCTCCCTTTTCTCTACAGGGAGCTTTTCAAAGCACTCATTTCTGAGGATCAGTTGCAAGACATCTTCTGCAGAGGCAGTAAAGGTTGCAAAAATAGCACATCTTCCCAGTAGCACTTCTCTATCAAAGCTCAGGAGCTGTTATCTTTGGAGAACTGTGTCCGCTGTACAAGCCCTACAACCTGAAGGTTACAAGTTATTACTGCAACCATTCCCTGTTTAATGGATTCCTTAATCCCATTTTACTCTCCTGGGCACTATTTCTTCTTAGCATATGAGAAAACCCTCTGCTCAGACATCTATATTCATCGTCTTTCATGAGAAATTTAAGCCATCACCTATAAAGAAACACTTTAATTACTAGAGAATGTCTGCATTTGCTAATGTGATTCCACATTTTATGTTGTCTCTAGCACTTACTTGGTAGTTGTCAGTCTTGTCAGTCACTGCAAATAAACTTTTCACAGGAGCTAAATATTTTTCTTTCCCTGATTTCAAAGCAGTCTCTATTTCTCCTCATAATGCTGGATTTAATAGCAAACATCTGTGTCCTACAAATTGTTTGTCGGATATTCCACACGGTTTATAAGAAGCAAAAAGAAAATGGGTGGAGAGTAAGAATAATATAATTATATCAGATAAGATTGTTGAGGGAAATAGGGCTCCATGCACTATTGTATTAATTTTAACATTAATCAGTGTCAAAGTCTGGTTTATTACTCTAGTATTTTTAGTCCTAAATCTGTAACTGCACAAGTGCTGTGGAGCTTTTCCATCTGAGTTTGCACTACTGTACTGTAAAGAATCCCCACAGAGGAAATATATGAAGTCCTGGGTAGACAGGGAAGTCAGTGGGCAGCAAGGTGAGGTGTGGCTGGGTGTGACATCGTGTGCCGCGCTAACTGTGCCAGTTCATTGGGTCTGTTCAGCTGGCATCTTTTTCATTCATTCCAGTCAGGCTGCTGTTGAACTTTTATTTTTATTTTTTTATTCCTAGCACATTTTGTGAATTACTCTAAAGCTGTCAGCAAATGCAGATTGTGAATGTTTCTCTTTGGAAAAGCAAAGATCTAAGTATCGGTGTATTACCTTTGTACTGTGACGTGGTACTGTTACCTGCAGACACTTGGTCATTGTGGTTGTTAATTTTCAATGAGTTGCTTTCATTTTACTCTGATAAACAGTTAAGTTACACAAACTCACTACAACAGAGGGTCAGCTAAGAGTTAATGCTTCATATTGTGTCTCCCCCCCACCCCTAAAAAAAAAAACAAAAAAAGTTATATGTGGAATCTCTCTATATACTTATTACCACTGCAGAGCTCTGTTTTGTTTTGTTTGTAGCACTAATGGCATTAATAACGTTGCTGGAATTTATTGAAGGAAGTAGGATGTGATTTTTCATTATGCGGTTATCTTCGTTGTGTCATCTGGGTAAAGATGAGAGTAACTTTTAACATTTATTCAAAGAAAAACAATATAGGGAAAGTACACATGGAGGGCAAGAAACAAGGTGTTCATAGTTATGGAATAAATTATTTAATGTTTCTTCTTAATTTGGTTATATGTTGCCGCCATTTTGATCATGGAATAATGATTCTATGCTGAAAATGGTGTAGTAAGCTAAGGAACATTTTTATTTCGTTAAATGGGGAATTGAAGGAAGAGAAGGAAGAAGCTCTGATCACTAGGTGTCTCCATAAAGGTGGGTGAAGGTCAAATCCTTCTTTTTTCCTACCTGATCATCTCTAAGACCAGAAAGGTAAAAATAAAACTCTTCTGTCTGCTTGAAGAAAGCTACAAAATGAATGCTATTAGGCAGGTGAAAATAATGGAACTCAGTCCAAATTCATGCCAACTTCATGGCAAAGCAAGCAACAATGGAAAGTGCTGGAGTGGGATGGGGGAGAATGTGAGAAGTGTCATCAAGAGGTTGGGTTCCCTTGCCTGAGAGTGCATTACTTGGAAAAATGATTTATTGAAATGGGTTATTTTGTCTGTGTTCTTGAGGGATGTCTGTAGGTGAAGCATTCCACATCTTTAAATGAGCAGACCTAGGGATATTCTTTCTCAATTTCCCGGCGTATTTTACAGTGGTGATTATGCACTGTTTTTATTGCACAGCATTCTTTAAACAAAAATTGTGTTAAACTGTGTTAAATATATAATTTAAATATTTTTCTTTACTGCTCCCTCTTTAGAGATAATTGTAGATTGTATCATAAAATCTAGTTTAATATTACGTACGATTGTTTCACAAGACAGCACCTTGGTCGTCTTTTCTAAATGCCTGGTACTCCTGCCTACAGAAGGATAAAGTTGTCCTAACATCTTACTGAATTCAGGGCCATTACATACCAATATACCGCTGCTGGCTCAGGAAGTCCAAGAGCTGCAAACAGTTGGATGCTGCAGGAATTTGGTGTGGGGTTTAGATTCATATAATTACCTTATTTTAATTATACCTGGGCTTTTAGTCACTTTTGAGAAGAGGTCTCTGGGATAGAGACACCTTTTGGTCTGACTTAGTATTGCTGCTCTGACATTAATGCTGCTGACGAAAGCCTGATATTTAAGGCCTACATGGCAACGTGTTCAGGCTGAGGGTAAAATCTAACCTCCAAACCTGTGTTACTGTGCTTGAGTTTTTTTGACGTTTATTACGTCTTGCTACTCTAATTTTCTGAAATGCATGCAGGCATACTGATTATTTCACCTCCTACTTAAACAAACAGGAATCTTTTGTCTTGCCATGATTCTGTGGCTATCATAAGTTTTTTTGACTAATCCCTTATTTAGCTGCATACAGATATTATTTCATTCACTTTAATCTTTTCATTAGTGCTCAGTGGCAGAAACCGATCATCTTCCTTTTTCACACCATATTTTCCATGCTGTGTGACTATTTATTAATGTAACTTCATTGAGAAACACAATGTCGTTCCCTAATAAAAAATAATAAAAATAAAAACCAGAAAAAGGTCACATTAAGAAAGCAGTCTGCATTTGCTTTGTTTCATTAAAGAAAATCTGTATTTTCCAGCTTTGATCTAATATTAGGTTTACAGGTTCAGGGTTGTGTCATAAAACCCACTGAAGGTTTAGCCTTGCTTTTTTTTTTTTTTTTTTTTTGTAAACAGCTAGAACCAAACTTCTCCTTTTAAAATGTTAAATTACTTTGGATCTGATTGTGTTGAATTTGAATTTCTGTAGGAACACTGAATGGAAAGAAGAAGATCAGTGGGTTTTTCAGACTGTTATCAATCAGTATCCAAGTGATCTTCAGAGAAGAAGGACTTTGTACCTTGATGCGCTGCAGAGATACCTTCCTCACAAATCTAGGCACGATCTGGTCAGTGTTGTTAGTTTAGCTATATACATTCTTGTATAAAGCATGTAGTGAGCATTTGTATTAAAGAATGCTTATCAAAGGTTTTTATTTTGTGACTTCTTAACTATAGATTTTATTCTGTACAATGAGATATGTTCCTGTCTTAAAAACAAACAAACAAAAACCATTCACTTCTTCAAAATAAGCGCCATGGAGATTTTACACAACCTCTTACTGCCAAATTCACAAAACTAGTTTGCTAGCATTGTTTTGCTATACAATTTTATAGTTATGTCTCACTATTCTGCTTCTCTTGTTATTTTTATCTTTTATAAGGATGTATAACATTGTCACACTGTCTAGGAATAGTTATTTTAATTGCTCTATGGCACATATATAGCAGGAAGAGTGGAAACTTATCTCCTGCTCTCAGAGAGAGGCTATTTTTACATTCATAATGCATTTCAAATTGATTACTGATTCTTTTTACACTCCACAGTGAATAAGCACATAGCAGCTAATAGAGAAACCCAGTTCAAGGCCAGAACATTTCAGGATGTCATAGGGAAAGTAGGAGTCTTTTCTTATCTCTGCATGTATTTTTAGACCATCTACTTCCTTATGTTTGAGGAGTGCCTAGTGCAAAGGAGTGGCAGTGTAGTGATACCGATGAATAGCATAATTTCACCAAAGTTCTGGTGGATTTCAGAACTTTTGGATGTGAGAACTGGTCTAAAGAATTATATGCCTTGTATATGTGTACTTTTAAACATATCCATTATTAATGGGTATCCCTAATTCTTCGGAGAGTCACTTAAAATTTAAAAATCATCATTCTGCATTGAATGTGGTATGCATACCAGCATGACAAATACAGAAATGTTAAAACAGTACTGAGAATCTGCTCTTAAAATGTTTGTTACATTAGCATAACTAAACTTAGAGCCTCCTATTCTTCCTTCTTTCTGAAGAATGGATCATTGGACTAGTACCTGAGTGCTTGATCTGGTAGCAGGTCATGACAGAGATCTACTTTTTAGAAGAACAAACTGTGCATCACATTTCTTGCTCAGTAGTTTCTTAGCTTAGTTTAGCTGCTTGCCAGTAAGGCTCACCTGAGTTTCAGAGACCAGTGATGGCAATGTGAACCTCTCATACAGTGGCCTACACACATCTGAGCAAAAAAAAAAAATCTCCAGAGGTAGCGGTACCACTTTAGCTTCATCGATCTGTGAGCCAAGGAGCCAAGAGGAAAATCTGTGAACTAGGCACCAGGTGAGTCAGCATGCCCCTGCCAAAGGCCCTGAAGCGAGCATCAAGGATGGTGCCCTTGGAACTTGTGAGAAGGCCATCTTCATCCTTGTAACCGGTAGTTTCTTGGGATGTAAAACAGGTCCAAGTTTCTAATGCCTTAGACTATGGAGCCTTACCTGTCACTATTTCTGTCAGTGTTGTGAAGCTTGAATGTCCTCTGGAAAATCAATGAATAAGGCCAAAGAAGGTGTATTTAAGATTAAAAACTGTGTATTGGTAGCGGCAGAATGCTGCTTGGCAAGCCAAAAATCAATTTCCAAATTTCCTGTTAAGAAAGAAAAAGTGAATCTAATTCTCTGTACTATGCTTGTACAACTGCTTTAAGTGGTGGTCTGTTTTTCTATAGGAGATCATAACATTCTATGAAAAGCATCGTGCTAAAAGTGTTCAGTATCTCTGAAGATGTATTGAAAGGATCTAACCTGCACTGTATGTACTCTATGGCAAGAATGTGTTTCATTTATTCTTATTCCAGAAGTATAGTTCAGGAAAGAACGGTGGTTTGTCAGGATCCTGAAGTGCCATGTGATAGGGGTCAACACCAGGGAAATACTGGAATGCTGTCACAGCCTACTGACACTTAGTAGACTGCAGTATACCCAATGCCTGGCAGAATACTTTCAGGCCCTAATTGTGGATTCCATAGGGATATTGGTGATGTAATAATTATACAAATGGTATTCAAGGTTTGCAAAATACGGTATTAATGAATGGTGTTAAGCTTTTCTGAAATGCTTTACTTTTTTAGGTTATTCATGAGAGAGCTTGGGATCATTACAATTTCCTCAGGAATCAACACAGAGTTTTGATATTAAATTGGATTCAAGCTAGGAAGGCCTTTTTACTTAAGGCGGTGATGGCTGTTGCTGAAGCCTCTGCTGCTCAGGAAGAAGAAGTAGCGTCTGCTAATAACAAACAGAAGCAACAGGAGATTTGTGCTGCTCTGAAAGCCAAGGTAGGTTCTGTTATAAATCTAGCACAAGCACATCTGTTTTGTACTGCCAAATTAAAAATGAATGCAGGCAAAAACTTGAAATTTTAAAAATTAACGTATGGTTTTGAAGATTCTCCATTTCGTTACTCATAGGGATCCTTGTAAGTGTCATATTCTTACAGACTCTTGAACTTAGTTTGTATTTTATTTTTTTTTTAATTAAGAATTTGGTTGCCTACTATGTTTTAGGCCTTACTCTTAGTTTCATACTGTGGGTGTAATCTCTGCATGAACTGTGATCACATTTATTGGTGGATTTTGAACACCATCTAAGAGTTTGAACTGGTATTTCTGTATTGGAAGAACAAGATCTGTTCTGCTGTTTAGAATATGAGAGACTGTAAACAAGCCACCAGGAGCAGAGGTCTGGTGTCAGACTCTGCTTTCATTTTTAACTCTAGCAAATCACAAAATATTTGTGTGTTTTGGTTTCATCCTTAGCAAAGTGGGCTTAATACCTGTACTGTGTGAGGTTTATGTCATAATTGGGTTTAATGCTAGAATCTTCATAAGTGGCAGTGAAACATGTTCCATTCATCATCACTACCACTAGTCTATTTGATAAAGGGTAGTCGGTTTTCAGAGAAATAATGAGTATCTGTCTTCATTTCTGTTTACTTTTCAGCCATAGAAAGCATTCTTAAAAATTGATCCCATATTGTGTTTGCCCTTGTTATAGAAGTTTCACAATATCCTGAAAGGAGATTTGCTGTGTGAAGAGGTGAACAAGACTTAAAACAAACAAACCCTGTGTTTTTTTCAAAGGGTATTTTTCTAAATAAAATCGGAGGAGCTTGGACACAAGAGGAGAGCATTATGTTGATGCCTGAGGCATTTATAAGGGGAATCATATTTCTGGGCATGAAAGGCATTTGTTTGAACTGTTCTCTGATTTTCCACTTGCACAGAAATTATCATATGAAAGCATATATGATGTATTATTCTCACTTTATCAACATTGTCTTTGAACCCTTTTCCATGAAGTACTAAAGAGCTGAAAATCACAGTAAACCTAACTGTGGTTAATCAGAATTTTTGATTTTGAGTTTAGTTTTTCACTGTAATAATAGTACGAAGGACTGCCCTCGCCCCTTCCTAGAGTCTTCTGACATAGGAAGGTTTGAATCCAAACAGTTTAGGGTTAGAAGCTGTCTGGGCTTGACTGAGTGGGGAATGCCTGACTTCAGAGCCAGGCTGCTGCCAAGTGCTGTGAGGAATGCTTTTCTAGAGCTCGATCTTGACCCCAGGCCTCCCTTTCTGGAATGGCTGTTTCTCTTACCTGCACTAGCACTTATTCCAGAATTGTGAATTTTATCAGCCAGTCACTTTTTTCCCCCCCTCATAAAAATACCAGGGAAGTGTTATGTTATCTCCGTGTAGCTTAAGATTCTCACCGTTGCATTCATTGCCTCAAAGTCTTTGGATTGTGACCTCCTGCTTCCAGTAACCTGGAACTGTTTGAAACTTAAACCTATTAGGCCTACACATCTCAAGGGTTGCTTTCAAAGGTGACTTTAAAAAAAAAAAAAAAGTTGAAAGCCTGATGAAAAGCAATTCACCTGCTTCTCAGAAGAGAGGAATAAAAAGGTACAGTTTTGCTGTTACAGAAAGAGATCATTGTGACCCTGTTTTGATCAGTTCTGCAACTGAAGGGGCTAGCAGATGGAAGCTGAAACCGGGCATGCTATTTTTCACGATTATCCTGAATATATCCGTGTTTTTCGTCTGGTTTTAGCAGCTATATATGCATTTGAAAACTTATACTTTGCCCAGTTATAGTTCCTTTTTCAGACTTTTCTTTCCACACTTCTGAATTGTGCAACTACAGAAGTCATACTGCTGTTGAAAGTGGTTGTGGGCAACTATCAGCTAAAAAGTAACTCTGGGTTTGGGAGTTAAATGTACACCAACTAAAAACCCATCGTGATGAGGGTCTGTAAGACGAGATTTAAAAAAGTGCATCTCCCTCCGCAAAGGAAGGAATGTAGAGCTGGAAAGCAGGGGATAGGGGTGTTATCCCACTTTTTTGCCGTTAATTACCTTAGCGTTTTGCATTTCTGTAAGTTTAATGTAAGGAAATCTTACTGAAGCCACTTTCCCAGAGGAACAATGTAGTTGTTATAATGATTTAGCTGTAGAGTTAAACTTGGTATGCTTGTGAAGAGTTTGTATCCTGAACATGAGAGATGTAGATCTTGTTCATTACACCAGCAGGTTTCAGAGAAAGCCATAGTACGCATATGTCTTTTATCAGCAGCTGTAAAACGAAGCTATGGCACATACACTGTAAAATCTACGTGTCTAAACAATTCTAGAAATACAAAGGCTTGCTAAATCCATTTTGCATACACTGTGCAAAAATACATGAAAATCAAAATGGCTTGTTTAAGCAGCTGTTGATGATAGGTTGTGAGAAGGCTAGGCTCTGAATAGACACCTTTCCCTTTGCTTCCAGTCAGTATGCCATGGAGTCTGTTTCATTTATTCTGATCTAAAAGGGATATTTTTTTGTAAAATTCCATGGTGCTTGGAGATAGTAGGGTTTTTCAAGAATTTTTCTTTCTCTGTGTGTCAAAATCTGTTTGTTTCTAATTGTAGAACAGATTTAGCAGTGCAAAAGAGAATATGGCAGACTACATATTTTTTATTGTTGTAAGCAATAATTACATAATATCACCTAACATCTATCTATATATGTATTTATTTCTTCTCTGGTAACAACAAACCAAGGCATTAAAAAAAAAAAAAAAAAAGACTAGCAAACATGTTATTTAAAGTTCTTTTAAATGCACTGGAGGCAACTGTGCCATCCATGAGACTGGGCTTTGTGACTGACAAGAGGTGATAAAACAATTAAAAAGTGAAACAGCAGAGAAGTTAATTTATGCTTGTAACATGTTTTTACTTGGGAATGGATTTTTAAATTCCTTTTCCACATTCTGTGTCACAGAATATCAGTGTGCGTCCCTAACAGAAATCAGGGTCTCTAAGGAGGAATTTTGAAACAATCCAAGAAGCTCAACTGAAATAAATCATGAGGGCCATATCATAGTCATCTGAATGAAATAAAGTGTGAAAAGGATAATACTAGTGAGGATATACTATATATCCTTAAAGAATGAATGTTTCTGATACACATCTTTAACCCCTTCCCCCCCACCCCATTTCCCTGGAAGGGGGTGAGGGAGGGAAGGAAACAAAATTGTGGGAGAACTACACCTTAAACGAGTGATGGGCAATGACCCATGTTATATTTTTGGTGCACTTTGTAGTTTGTGGATTTATCCAGGTTCAGCACAGTGCTGTGTTTTATTGAAATTCCTCTTCCTAAACAAGATAAAGCGCGTTGTTCTTTGTCAAAAGGCAGTTAGGCAATAAAGTGGGAGTGATCTTTTAAGAGGGTTAGTAGTGTGCTCCTTCACAGTTGGTTTCTAATGGCTTGAAGTACTTGCTGTTCTGCATTTTATAAATTCAGTCAATGTTTGCATGCATTCAGAATATTATTTTTGAATTGAATTTATGAAAATATTTGTAGTCCAGTTATTTCCACCTTCATATAAAACAGTTTAAAAAGGACAGTCAAGGAAAGACTTACAAAAGTAGATTAAATGGGAGTTGAATCTCCTGAGCATGATGCTTAGAGTGCTTTCTCTTCCTTCACATAAAACAATGTATCCCTTTTCCTTTAAATCTTTTGTGTTCCCGGATTAATCCCCACTCCAGTGCTAAAATCTCTTGCAACAGATTGTTAATTTTTGGAGGGCAATTTTTGCACTCCTTATCCTGACAGAAGCTAAGATAAACTAATTTCAAAAGAAGGATAGTTCAATGGAATTGATGGAAATGTTACAGGTTATGTAAAGGATGTTGCAGATAGACTTTCTTCTTCTCCCTTCATGTATAATGAGAACTTTTTTTGTTGTTGTTTTTTTTTAGTAGTCAAATATAGTCAAATCACTGATTTGAATGACTAATACAGGAGATCAACATTAAGGTACTGCAACTGGCTGCTCATGGCTTGGACTGGTGTACAGTTTGTTGGGTTAAAAAATGGCTGGACAGCCGGGCCCAAAGAGTCGTGGTGAATGGAGTCAAATCCAGCTGGAGGCCAGTGGCTAGTGGAGTTCCCCGGGGCTCAGTACTGCAACACAGCTGCATGTGTTTCTTTCTGTTCTTCTGAGAATACCATCACAATTCCATTTAAAATACCCACTGTGCCCCAAAACTTCAATCAGAGGAGCATTTGGTGCCTCTGCTGAGACATATCTGTCTCAGTCACCTGGCTGCTCAGTTTATCAAAGCTTGTAGGATCACAAATATGTTTGAGACTTACACTTATCTGCCAGATTTAGTTGAAATTGTCCAGTGATCCCCAAATTACTTGGGAATGGGTAGTAAGACAAGCAGACAGCTCACCTTAACCTTATGTTCTTTGGAGAATAATCTTCCTTCTTCAGCTAGGAAAGTAGCACCTCAGGCAAGTAAAATAGTATGCAATAGTACTTTCCAAAAGTAGTGAAATATCAAAGACACTGTTCATAGCACTGCATAAATAAATAGAAGTGAGCTTAATTTGCTATCCTTACATACACAGTACAAAGTAGTTGTAAATAGAATTGCGGTTTAAGGTTATGTATGAGTGAATATTTAAACCTACAAAATATTTAAACTTGTTAATAATATGTTGACACTCCTGTTGTCAAGAACTGTAACATGTCTAAATAATACTGACTGACAGGAGAGAAGAAATGCCAGGACAAGCCATGAAGAGTAAACCATTGACGTATTGTCTTGAGCAAAGGTACTGTGACATGCTTCCAGCTTCAGGGAATCATAGAATCACAGGATGGCTCAGGCTGGAAGAGACCTCACAGATCACGCAGTTCCAACCCCCTGCCATAGGCAAGGACACCACCCCCTAAATCAGGTGGCTGAGAGCCTTGTCTAACCTGGTCTTGAACACCTCCAGGGATGGGGCATCCCCAGCTTCTCTGAGCAACCTATTCCAGTGTCTCACCACCCTCTGACTGAAGATTTTCCTACTAATCTCTAATCTAAATCTCCCCTCTTTTTGTTTAAAACCATTCCCCCTCATCCTGTCATCTGATTGAGGAACTGAAACTGGTCTTCTGCAGCATCACAAGGTTTATAGGTACCAATCCCAGCCTTAGTGACTAAATTTCCTAACTGAAAATAGTGTCTTTTTACTAGTCTTTCTTTGACAGAGGATTATTTTCAAATGATTTTCTTCTGTATCCCTTTTTCTGATGTAAGCACTTTTGTAGCTGAAAAAAATGTCTATGGTTCTATTAATGATGAAAAGTTACCTTTATCCATTTTCTGATTTTCAATTTTTTTTTTTTTTTCTAGTGGTGGATATGAGCTTTTGTGGGACAAAATTTAATCCTAATGACAATAGACTTGTTTTCCTCCATTACTTCTTGCAGACTTCTTGCGGAGGGTAGCCTGTGGAGCACAAGCTACTCAGGAGTGCCAGTCAAAATTTACTAGAGGTGTTAACTTTCATTGTTAATGTCAGAAGGTAAACTCACTCTGTGATTAGAAAAACAACCAAACTTGCAAATGTATCATTTCTTAGTTATCTTATTACCAAATGCTCTAATCAAGGATTTTTCATATTTTTTTTGTAAGTCAGTTAGAAGCAGAGAGTACTGTTAGCTTGTACCATTTGCCTGGTTTGTCATTCAAGGGACCCTATGGAGTCTGGAGGTAATTCCAGTTCTTCAGAAGATTTGAAAGAATTCCCACTCTAGAAGAGAAGAGGGAACAGTTTTGTTTGTTTGTTTTGTTTAGAGCTGAAAGGTACTGGAGATTTCAGACCACTATCTGTTGTTATCATGATAGCTCGTTGTTCACATAACTGCTGTTGTCATTGACCATTGATGTTGTAAACTACTTCATGTATTAACTATCTGGTCTCAGGAGCTGAAGCACTCTTTTTTACAGTAAGACAGATGAGTCCTTCACCATGGTGGTAGTGCTAAGTCTCCTCCCTGAGGAAAAGGAGCAGCGCTCTCACTGCTGAACCACTGAGTCAGTGTCCTGCTGCTTCGGAGCCTGTGCTGCCCTGTCAGCTCTGTGTTAGAGTGGCTGGCATTTTGTTTCTGCTAAGTGTCAAAAGTACAGTCTGTATTTCATTTTACTCTTTCGCTGTTTTGTACATCAGCATGTGTCAAAATGGTGTGGGCCAATTTGCACATTGATGAGCAGGTTTCAAAACTCAGCGCTTTGCAGTTTCAGAATGTTTAGCTTCACAGAAGCCATCTTATACCCAGTGGCGAACTACAGGACAACCTGTCACTGACTTGCATACTGATTCGTTCTTCGAACTTTTGTAAACTAGCAGTGAATCAAGGTCATTTAATCATGTTATGAATGAGATAGAGCAGGACAGAATCCAGGTCCATCCTTGTATTGATTCTGAGATGTGAAGAGAGAGAAGTAGTTTAAAAAGAAACAAACAAAACCCAAAACTAACCCACCAAACCTATCTTAAGAGAAAGCTGTCTGATATGAGGCAGAAAAACTCAGAATAGAAGCACTCAGAGGAGTAAAGTGAGGAAGGGACTGAGGAGGTGAATGAGGCAAAATTAGAAAATAAGGGAAGGCTGAGAGAACATGTGCATGGGACATGATATTCAACAGGCCAGGAGAAGGATAACCTGGATATTCCCTTACTTCTATGACCTTATGGCTTCCTAAAGTGAGCTCTTCTGTTGGCACTGCAGGTTGGGTAATCTGTATTTCACTGTCTGGAAAAACAACAGTACTGGAGCCAACCCTCTGGGTGTTCACGATTAGATGTTAGCAAGGATTTTGAATGCTTGGTGTTTGTTGAGAAGCTAGTGGCCAGAAGTATTTTAATCACTGTATCACAGAGCACAGACAGCAGGATGCCTGATCAACATGTTGCTTAACCTGCTGCTGTGAGACAGGAACTCATCAGCACAGGCTTCTGCACTGCTACCACCACTTGAACTAAAATGTCAACAGCAATGATTCTTTCCAAATATTTCTACTTCATAATCATATTTTGTGTGGAACCCTCCCTGCTAAAATTAAATTTCTTACCATAGCTAGTGACATAATCTACTAGCAAGCTAGTAACTGACAGATTTTTTCTTTTTTAAACAGTTCATAAGGTTACTGATAATACTAGAAAAGGAAAATGGTGTGTATGATGTTCATAGAAAAGGACTTTCTAAATTTAGAAAATGATGGCTATCTTACATTGTTTTGATAAGCTTCCCCCTCCTCTGCCCTTGAATAATATTTTAGACTCCAAGGAACTGTTCTTAATATACACTTCATTTTTTTTTCCCTTTTATGAGTTCTAGTGTTCACACCCTGAGGCACCTGTCTCATTATCTTTCCATTTAGGAATATATGCATATACTTTAATCTTATTTTATTTCCAAAAATAACACTTAGCTTTATTTCAATGTGTGTGTGTGGAGCGGGGCTGATTAGTCCAGGTTTGTTTTCCTGTCTGATAAAATTATACATCACAAGCAAGTCTATAATTCATCCCCATGTCCTTGGAGACTTCAGCTTTGAAGCAGAATTTGTCTGTGACTTCCAGAGTCCTGGCAAACAAGTTGTTAACTGGAACCATGAAATGCCCACTGCACAAGTGTAAATTTACTCTTCAGTTCCCATACTGTGAGTACCGTATGGCTGAGAGCTGTTGGAACTACTGCGCATGGGCATAATGTTACCAGTAGGTTCAGTGATTGCTAGATGTCAGACTTTTTCTGCAAGTCCAAACAATCAATAGAGTGTGTCCAATCATCCTTTCCTGTGAGTGTCGGGGTTGCTGTGCAAGAACTATGAACTTGGTGTTTCTGTCTGTAATCCTTCTGTCCTGGAGATGCACGTGTCTTGCAACATGTATTTTTTTTTTCCCTAGCACCTAGCAGAGTCTTAAAAGTGTGAGTGGTAAAGGTAGGTTTTGTAATGGGAAATTGTGTGTGAATGCAAGCAAGTTTGAAAACACTTTTTTAATGAAATGCACTACTTTTCAATACTCATTGAATAGACATTTCCTTATAACCAGTTACTTTCGAAAAAAAAAAAAATATATATATATATATATATAAAGCTTTGTAGCACACTGTGCTGCTGTCTTGTTCCCTTTGGAAAATATTTGAGTCCAAGGGATTTATTAGCTCATTAACCCAAGTGGAGTTTGTGCTAAACTTCTGCTAAACTTAATAGAAATTATCTGGGTAAATCCTTGGTAGACTAGATCTTGAATTTTTTTTTTTATTATAATTTTTTTCCCCACATGAGAATGGAGTTGCTCAGGCAGAAGGCATAGATCAGCATGTGCCACTTTCATCTGAAGAATTAACAATTAAGCTGTATTGCAAGTGAAGAGACTGCTGCTGGTAGTGAAAGTCACCTTCTTATGAATTTTCTATGTTAATCTTCTAGTAATGACCTTCTCTTGTTTGGGGAAATAAAGTTTACCAATTTTTAATATATCATCTTCATTGATGGGGTGATATATATCCAGTAAAAACAGAACTGAGAAGAATATCCTTACTGAAGACTTGATGTTGCAATCCTACAATTCCTTTAGCCTATAGCCTTTTGTCACTTTTCCTAATCACCTTTTACATGTGTTTTGCTTGCTTCTCTTTCTCAGAACACAATGGATAGCTCTAAAATGGCCTTTTCTTTGTAAATGGAATTCCTTAGGTCACAAGCTTGATCCTTGCAGTCCTTATCTTAAAAACATGAAAAAAAAAAAAGTCATGGTTGACATGATTTGAATCCAAACTGGTAATTAAGAGGGATATCAGAGGATTTTTTTTTCCCCTTTTCATTATGACTTCCAGTATCAACTATCGTGCATGTTAATCGGGAATCCTCGTGTAGAATTTGAATTCTAGCTGCTTGTTTTATCTGTAGCAGTGCAGCTTGCCAGAATACTGATCTGGAGCTCTGTGTAGCCATTCTGAGTCACTTTTCCTTCCAGTCATTCTGTGGCCTTTTGGTTTGCAGTGTATTTTTGCTTCAGTTTTCACAGGATGGTTTTATTTCTTGCATGACCTTCACTGTACAGGCCCTCTTTACACCCATCAGTTGTCCTCTGTTCCTGTTTGTCTAGCTCCAGGTAGTTTAGCTGCTGGAAGGAGCTTGGTGCCAAGTTCCTTGGTATCATCCAAGGCAGCTTAACCTGCTTCTAATGTAAGCCAATGTTTCTTGAAAGAGAAGACCTTACATGGTGTAACATTAGCTTGTGTTAACATAGTGGGAATTCTTAAGGAAAATCTTCCCAAAGTTTTGTCATTAAAAGATATATCTGTAGTATTAAGTACATGGTAAATATGTTATTACTATTCATGCTTTAGAGTGAAAGAACTAATAAATTATTTTTAGTGGCTTGTAGTGTACTTTACATTATTGTAATATGCAATATAGAAATAATGAACTGAAAATAGAAACGTATGTATTTTCTTCAGTGCAGCAATTTAATAATTCACTTGGCAAGAGCTCTGCTAATAATATATGAACTGTGAAATGTACTTGAAATGCTGGTTGTAATTAAAAACCTTCAAAACTTAACATTGGCAGTACTTTTATTGCTAATATGCAAGTTTCTTTTTGAATCAGGCAATAGGAGATCCAATTTTTAGTGTATTTTTAGCATTAGTTTAACCACTAGGATTTTTTGGTATTTAAACAGAACATTTACTGTTGATACAGTAAACTCTACCATTCTGATTTTGTACTAGTAGGAATGAAAGAATGCAATCAAGAACACATAAATTTTTTTGTGCATTCTGTGGTCCAAAATTACTACCTTAGGGAATCAGAATTATTGTTCAGGATTGTTTTTGTTCTTCTGTTCTACATGATGTTACCTCTGGAGGAAAAAACAGATGAATACAGTGGGTTTTCTTGACAAGAATATGTTGTAGGAACCCTGGAAACTGAACGTCAGGTAGTCACTTTTAAACAGCAAAAATATTAAAATTGTGGAAACGCATGCCACTGAGATTCCTCAAATACTATGCTATGCCTCACTGCCTGCCCTTTGATGCTCTTTGGCAGCAGCGCCCAGAGGCTCTCAGGTAGGATTGGGTTCCCACAGTGCAATGTGTTCTACAAACACGCAGTGAAGTATAATTTGCAAGGTAAATACAGATGCAGATTTGGTTTCTGTAAGAGGCAGTCCACCATATCCTTTGTTGTCATAAGTGAAAGTAGTCTAGCTCCTTATTTTTCAAGCTGTGACAATATGAACAGGGGAAGCTTTTCATTGTGGCCTGTGCCATCTTCCATGGGTGATTGTCCCCCAAATGTTCCCTTCACAGGCAGTCTGGCCCACAAAATAAGGTGAGGCTGTGGGACTAGAACTAATCTCTAGCAGAAGGATAATGTTCAAACGTGGTTTAAAAATTGAAATACTTTGACATTGGACTCAGTTGTTCGATACCTAATTTTTGGAATTTCTTACATAACAAAACATTAATTTATCTCAGCTCTGTTAAGAATGCTTTATCCTAAATTATTTTAATGCTTCATGTGGGGAATACATGGCATAGTGCCAACCTACTGAATAACATTTTATAAATATTTTGCAAATCGCCTTTTTCTGCTGTTACCAGCTTTTCCTTTTTTGTTGAAATAGCTGATCAGTTGTTAAAGGAGGTGGCTCCTCTTTCACCTTACTGAAAAGGCATGGATTGGATGAATGTGGGATGGGGCAGTGATGATGTAAAATAACATCACATGCTGCCTCCAGAAAAGAGTAAATGGGTATTGTGGGGAAGTATAGTATAATGAAACTTTCCTTCCTTCTGTCATTCTTATTACCCACTTCCTTGATCTGCAGTGGGCATATGCATTGAAAAATATTAACTAGATTAGATAAAAATGGAAAGCAGATTATACCCACTAAGTGAACGGGTTTATTTAGTAGTGATTTAAGGCAGTGTAGGTAAATAGCAATGTCAAAAGCAGTGGAGATATGAGCTGAATTATTGGTATAGGGTGGTATATTAGTTTTGCCTGAGAAAACTTTTTACATCCTTAATGTTCTGTTAGCTAAGGGAAGTTGTATATTTGATGCTTGGTTATATTCACTTGTTTGTATGAAACCAGCTGAAAATCTACATTATGCCCTAATACTGATTTCTATCTTGAATCAGAAGCCATTAACAGAAGAGCTATGTGCACAGAAGCAGGGAGAGGTTATGGCTTGTCGTGAGACATAACATATGTGACATGGAAATAACTGCTAACCAAAATGAATGAACAAGGAAGCCTGAGCTGTGTCTAGACTAGTTTTAGCATCTCTACTGTTAGAGGCTTTCCTTTAATCAGTTGTCTTTGTGACAGACTGTTGGTACAACTCTAGTCTCGGCACCTATTTACAAATCAGAAGTTGCCCTGAAGTTTCAGTTAACTTAAAGCAAGATCAGTTTAATGGGCTCACCATGCTAACTAATGGCTGAAATCAAATAACTAAAAAAGATCTCTGGTTAGTAGATAACTAATATCTGGAGAAGATCAGTAAAACATCGAGAGGATTCTCAGATCTGGAGGAAACTGAAACTGCAGCGTGTCTTGAGCCTGCTTATATTGGCACTTACTGAGTTATTGTAGAGACCTTAAGAGGAATGTGAAGCAGGATGCTGGAGAATGTAAGCTTGAAGCATTTTTTGTTAGATGACTTGACTCTGTTAGTTCATTTTAGTTTAGGATATCTCAAATTGTGATGTTATTACCGAAGTTTAAATTTCCTTTCAATTCCTCAGCTGTTTATTTTAGCTCCAGTCTAAGTAGCATTCTAGCAGATTTCATTTGTTTTGTTGTTAGCTTTTAAAGCTTTGTGAATATATTTTTGTATCTGTTTTGAAAGTGATGTGGAAATTACTGTATGCTCTTTCACATTCATTTTCAAAACATTTCTGCTTAAGTTTATTAGTGTAGTAACAAAAACACTTTAGCATTTTATTTTAGATTCTTATGCTGCTAAAACGCACGAGCAGACTGCTGTCAAAAATGCTAAACAAAAATTTCCATTTAGACAAAGACCTTGCTTGGAGCACAGGTTTCACAGTGTGTGGGAGGTTTCATTCAGATATTGCAGCTAAGCTCCAGAAAATGGGGTCTTATGAAAATTGACAGCTTCCCTCTAAAAGTCTCTTAGATGGTTGTCTCGTGTAACTCATTCTGTTTCTATCACTGTTCCATACTTCTGTTTAGATGGATGGTTTGAAATTGTAATTAGCTCTTTTCATTAACTGTGGTACAAGTTCTTCTGGACTGTTCTCTTGAAAGTACTTCCCATAGCACTTTGCTTCAGAATATTGTACTGCTATGGATTTCTTTGCCTACTGAATGGTTTTCATATTCGTGTGTAGCTTAGAAATTCTGTAATCAGTTTGTCATTCCCTCTGCATGATTTAGACCCCAAACCCACTGGTTTCCTCCGTGGGATCCATCTGGTAAACAAAAAATGCTATATAAGAGAGGTTTAGGTCATTTATCCATTTTTCATTTTTACCATGCTGAGCAATTTGTTTAGACATCATCTAGGGCTGAATTTGTTATTAGTCGGAACTGTAGAAAACCCTGCAATAAATGTCTGAATAAGTCTTACTCCTAGTATGTGGCCATTCCTTCCCTTCTGCTGTTCTCTTCAGAGTTTAGACGTCACTCTTCCAAGAAAGTGTGTTGGATTGCCTTACCTGCTTCCTTTCCTGCTTTTTTGGTACTGTCCCTACTCTGAGCTACACCACAATAATCTTTGCTTTTCATATTCCTCAACAAAGTACACTTCTGTTCTGCTAAACATAGCTAAACACGTGATCCTTTCGTATGCCACTTAGTTCAGAGGGACTAGCATAAATCTTAGAGCATCCACTTGTCTATTTCATGTTTCAACTTTTGAACAAACTTAGGAAATAATGGACTCATGACAGGAGAGAAAGACTTGAGTCTTTCAGAACTGAATGTGGAACTGGTGCTGGAAAGTAATGTAGAGACTGAACTACAGAGAAATTGTGCTCCTCTTAAAACAGGGCAATTCTCTAATATTAAAGAAAAGACAGTGGGTAACAGAGAAGACATTCCCAAGTGAATGTTTTTAACACTGAAAGAGTGGTGTCAAGTGGAACAGTTATGGTGTCAAGGGATGAGAAGACGGTGGTTCAAACAGTCTAAAAATGAGGATCCTCATTTAGTTTTTGTGGTGGCTGGATGCAAATCCTTGAATCAAAAAGAGTTTTGTTCTTTCTTTTCTACTGGAGCAACTGCAGTGGGGTGATTGGAGTATTTCTCATATGAGGAGATGCTGAGAGAGCTGGGACTGTTCAGCCTGGAGAAGAGGATATTCAGAGGGGATCTTATCCATGTATCTCATCCACCTGAAGGGAGGGTGCGAAGAGTGTGGAGCCAGGCTCTTCTCAATGGTGCCTGTTTCCAGGACAAGAGGCAAAAGGCACAAACCAGAACACCTGAAACTACATCCATCTGAACAGAGGAAAACACTTTTCTGCTGAGAGAGGGTGGTTGAACACTGGTGCAGGTTTCCAGAGAAACTGTGTAGTCTCAGTCCTTGGAGATGCTCAAACACTGACTCAGTATGGTTGTGGGCAGCCTGCTGTAGCTGACCCTGCTTGAGCAGGGAGGTGGGATGGATGATTTGGAGAGGTTCCTTCCAATATCAGCTAATCTGTTTTTTTTGTTTGTTTGTTTGTTTGTTTTCTGTAACCTGGAATAAGTTTAACTTTAGGCATGGTTTCATATTTCTTTATGCGGAATAAAGAATTAGGATATGGGAGATCCACTTTCAGCTGAGGGCTCACAGTGCCATATTTGTGATATGGCAGTCTTTATTAATAAAGTAATTTTAAATAATTTGGAAACCATTTGGAACACACTACTTGAACCCATTAATGTATTTGGGATGACAAAAAGTGCAGTATTGCTGGAGGGTGGGGTAGGGTGTTGACACTATATACAACTAAGGAAAAATTTTTGCCCAGTACTTTTTTCAATAGCCTGTTTTGAGGAAATTTAGGTAGATGATTCATATGCAGTATATAGTCAATTAGGATCAGTCATATTTAGTTCTGGTTTATACAAAAAAATATTTAATCAGATGCTTAGAGCTATTTATATTACAGTACTTATGTCTAAGGGCCATTTATGTTAATACAGCATTTCTCATTAATGGAGACTTATGGGGGGGGAAGTGCTCTGTGTGTCTTACAAATGTCCGGTGTGCTCCCCAGATCTTAGAGAAATTTAACATTTTTTTTTCTCTGACAGGCTAAAGGACTATTTTTTAAGATCTGACTTTTCTCTTTAATTTTACCACCACCGAAGAAGCTCTACTAAGTATGTCTTTCATTAACTTTTTTTTTTTTTTTTTTACTTATATACCCAAGATACAAGATTCTGCTAAGACAGCATTTTCAAAATTCTGAGGAGTAAGATCACTTATGAAGAATAACATCTGTGCTAAGGAATACAGCAGTAATATTTTAATTTTTTCTTTCCTTAGCGTACAATTCTGAATTCCAGTTCGAAATAATTTTGTAAGAATAGCTTAAAAAAAATGTTTCTATGCTGACTGCGTATGTTACTACACACTCTCAAGAGTATCTGAAAATATGCAGGTTTCCCCATGTGTGTTTCATGCCCAAGCTGGTCCATGCACTTTATGAGCGGTCTGGGAGTGGCTGTGCAGATGTGCAGCAGGGCATGCCTTCGCTCCTGGGGAGCAGCGAGATGGCAGGCATGAGAGACCATTGTACCCCTCATCACCCAGGGTGAGGTACCAGGGATACTAGATACTTGCACAGTTTGAAAGCTGACCAAAGGTGAAGGCTCTTTCCCCAGGATCTGTTGCCTTCTGCAGCGTTCTGGTTGGAAGCTAAGTGCTGCCATGGAAATGCTGGAGTTGAAGGATGTGAGAGGGCTCTGGTCTCTTAGGGCTGGTCTTCAGTCATACAAGTTGTCTGTAAACATATCTGTGCATGCTTGGGAAAGCTAACGTGTAATAGTGTGTCCTGCTGTGTTGTCTTCATGTTTTTCATTTGGATCCTTGCCTCTGTGACAGGCGGTTCCAGGGAAGCGAGAGGCAGGTGGGCTCTTCCAAACTGAACAGCTCAGTGTCTGCCACCAGGCTGCAAGGACATCACCCCCAGAATTTTATGCCCACAACACATGCTACCAACTAGGTGATGACAACCGTGCAAATGAGGTTTTACTTTTTAGAGAATGCCAAGTTCTGGACACAAGGGATTTTGAGACAGATGCTTGGATATACCAGAACAGAGTTGCAATCTAGGGGTAGACTTTCTAGTCAGACATTAAGACCACTCATAAGCATACAGAGCAAAGTGTAAAAAGGAAACAGTGATCAGCAAGAGACAGCTCTGTGAACTCTTCCTATTGTGCTGGCTAGAGAAAGCGAGCTTTATTTGCTCCTAACAGTGATGGTCACATGGAGCTACCTTTCCAAGGGGTCTTTCAGCATGTAGCTATTCAACTGAGCAAATGGATGGAAAAGTTGCGGGGCTGGAGATGGAAATGTCGGGTAGTCTTTGTGCAGTTTGTTCTTTTTTAGTCCTGAAGCTGATTTGTTAGCTTGCTCCTCAGTTCTCTTCCTCTCAAACAGCTACTTTACACCCACAGTGTTAATACTTGTACGGAATCCACATTTCCATCCTTTTTTTCTGGTTTTCTGTTTTTATGATTGATTTCACTTTTCCCTGTTTGATGCATGATAAAGTACCTGTACTGCAGTGAGCAAGTAACGCACTTACCGTAGCCACCCCAACTCCAAGGATAATTACAGAGGCTCAGGTGATAATTTGTCAGTTCTCAAACTGCAGCAGCTTAATCATGATTGCGTGTCCGTAATTTAAGTTAGAGATTGGCAATGACCTGATTAGCTGCATTTTGCTTTGAAGAATAGTAACTGTGTTCCCATTCAGTGTGTACTGGCAGTACCTGTCAGTAGAAGATAGTGACATCTACATTGGGAAACAGAAATACAGGATACCATACCACCCTTAGTGGCCATAGTGGCATAGATTCTAGATCTCTTCTTTTAAAGAAAATGACAGGTTCATCAAGAAATTAACATATTATTGAAAGTCCAAGTGCTAAAAGGGAATTTAAGATCTGATCTTACTGAGATTCTTTTAGCAATTTTACTTAATGTCTTTGTATGTGGCTTTATTGCATAATACACCAGTCAACTGTGAATTATATATTAATATATGGAAAGATAGTGCTAACTAAATGGTTCTGTATTGCTCATAAAATTGCAAATTTTGGTTTAGAAATTGATCACATGGGTTTCCGTAGCAGTCTCAGTTTTGCAGGATCACAACATTGCACAAATTCTACTGCACAACTGTCTAAACGTAGTCTCATCAACCTTTTCTTTCAGGTTCTACAATGGAGAGCGCAACAGGAGGAGGCAGCTAAACTAGAAGCTGCTATAGCTGCTAGAAGAAAAGAAAAGGAAGATGAGAAAGAAAGGCTACGGAAAGAACAGGAAATGATCCACAGAGCTCAGGAGAAAGAAAAAGTAGGATAAACTTTAAAGCATTTTTGCATTTGCTGATACGTACAACTGCCTTTAAAATCTTTGCCTGATCTAACTACTGTGTGTTCTTGTAATGTATTTAGTATTAGCGTAGAGATTTGCAAATGGTTTGAGGAGTCTTGCTTCTGTCCATTTCAGCTTAAAGCTTGCCTGTACTTGCACATCTGTAACTTTATGTTCCTAAAAAAAAAAAAAAGCACACACAGGGACAGTGTTTGTGACTATCTCGATGTTGCAAAAAACGAAGCGCAGAGGCTAACTCTGGCAGATCTGTGCTTTTTAGTAGTGTGGCAAGGACTATGAAAGCTTCCAATGCTGCAGTTAAGTATGCTGCAATGCAGCAAATGAGCCTTACAGTATGTTGTCTGCAAGATACCGCACTGCACTTTGCAGCACAAGGACCTTAAAAGTGAGCCTGAAGTACAATGATAGTATTAACCACTTCACGGTACCAGACGTCTATATAACGTTATTCTAAGTACTTACATGGTGACTGCTTGGGAAATGACATTGATGCAAAAGTCTAATCTTTGTTTTAGCAGAAAATCAAAAATCCACTATAGTGAATATAAGGCTTTAAGAAAGTCAGATTGTCACTTACATATCTCTGTTGACCTTTTTATTTTAAGTATATGGCACAAATTCAGGAGTTTTTAGTACTAAAATTGTACCCCTTTTTCGAATTATTTTTACACTTAAATCTGGCTTGCTTAGAATTCACCTATGGAATGGCTAAGACTGCAAAATTATTTCTGGAAAAAAATAAGTAGGAGAATATTATGGATTTTTTTTTTTTTAATGCTGATGAGTGAGTAGTGTAATGGGACTACTCAGTGCTGGCATGGTTGCAAGAAGAGTTGCTAAAAACTGTGTCCTCATAATATGCCAGTTAAAAGCAGAGTCAAGAAAAGGCTAAACTGTTCCAAGTAGGGTAGTTTCATGATGCATGTTTAAGGCTTTAGTGACGTTAGTTTATGTCACACTGCAGAAAGCCTGGGCAAAGAGAGAGGAAAATGAAAGCTTCATTTATATTACCATGTTTTCTCTTTAGACTGCCTTCTCGTCTTTATTTACTTGCCATGTTTCTGTGTAACATGTCTTAATATGAGCAAATGTTTACTGATGGGACTAAAACATGGGCAATTAGACTCCCTAGAAACTGATGGATTCTCATTTCAGTAGATTTATCTATTGCTGTGATAGGTTTTGTTGTTGTTGCTTGTCTTTCCTGCAAGGACTATCTATTTTTACAGCAATTTGCTTGAGTTGTTACTAAAACAATTTACTTTACAATGCTTACTAAAAGCAGAAAAGAAATTATAGCAGACCAAAATAAATGACTTGCAGGCGGCTGAAAATGACTACCTTAGCAGGAAAAAAAAAAAAAAAATCTACACTTCTAGGCATTTCCCTATCTATTTTTATAGCACTTGAATATCTTTCCCATGCTTTGTGCAAATAAGCATGTCTTCATGCCCTGTCAAACAGGTCAAGAGCAGAAGCTCATGTTGCTTATTGCTTTCCTGATAGTAGTTTTGTATAACCATTGAATTTGGTTGTATCAACAGTTCTGCAAAAGAAACACCTGAATTAAAGTGATACTTGGAGAAAATAATCTGAAGCTGCTGAAGCTTTCTTGTCTCCAGGTAGACTCATTAATTCTCATTGTTGCAAGTCTCCAGGGCTGAAATTTGAAAAGATGCTTAACTTGTAATCGATTTTATTTGATTTGTAAGTCCATTGTTCTTGGTCATCACTACATTCCCATTTTATGTTTATCCAGTTTCTCTTCTAACTGAAGGAGTTTTTGCTTATGTTGGTTACCTGATCTTACTCCTTTTCCACAATTCATCTTAAAGACTAAATATACACAAATTACAACTAATTGCCCACAAGTTGGTTTGAAAGGATGATTCTCTTTTCCTTCAAAATACACAGAATGCTGACTTTTCGTAGGAATAAAATATTAAGATTAGAAGGGACCTCAAGAGGTCTCTAGTCCAACCTCCTGCACAAAGCAGGGTTAGCTGTGAGTTCTGACCAAGTAACTCATGTCTTTATCCTTATTTTAATTTGGTTTATTTATCCCTAAGCTTATTCTATTTTTCCTTATTATTTAAGCATGTGTGTTGTATTACAAAATTGTATTGCATATATGACCTTTTCACATTGACATATGTTTCCTTGTAATTGTTCTTGATTAAGATGTTGTCACTGTTCTGAGATTCTGGATTTAAAGTAATAAGATAAGCAAAAACCAGAAGTTATGAGAACTTCCACATTTGTTGTCTGCATTCATGTTCCATGTAAGAGTTTTTAGGGTGAGATGTCTTTGACATCTCAAATACCATATTTTGACTGGTATTTGATGGATAATGTGGAAGTTGTCTCAGTTGGAGGGTATGATTGCGAGCTTTTGTGGTTTCACCACCAGCACTTGGACATGAAGTTACAGAGAGAGAGGCAGCCCATATTTGATGACAGCTTTCTTCTTAGGTTGTGAGAAACTTTGCTGCTACTTTTTGTTGCAGCTTGTTCTGTTTATTTGTCTTTACTCGGGCAATGTTTCTGGTGGAAGGTAGCTCTAAAACAAGGCAGGGAAAAGGATTTGTGAGGCTGTGTTGACCTGACCACCAGCAATGTTAATTGTATGTGTAAATATTTTAGTTGTGTAAATTTTCCAATTTTCTCTTGCCTGTGTACAACGTCTATATGGAAAAGTCCTTTGCCTATGCACAGATGGAACAGCAGCTGTTTGAGGTCAGTAGTCATATGTTTCATTTGAGTGTATTACATCTTAGATCCTTAAAAAGGGCTGCTAACATAATACTGTGGCTGCTTCTCTAATGAGTGTTCAGTGACAGCAAAAGGAATATGTAAAATATCCACAATCAGTGTAAAACGTGCTCACACTCTGCCTACTTCATAACGTAGATAGGGTATGTTGGTGTGTCAAATACTTCCAAACCTGAGAATGAGTAAAATGGCAATAAATCGTAAATACAAATGCTATCTTTGCCCTATTAGATTGCGGATCAGATTTTTTTTTCTATGTATTTAAGTCCTGAATGCAGAAATATCTGTTGGTCTCTATTTAGAGATTATGAGAAATCCTTCAGACAATGTGGAATACAAAACAGTAACAATTGCAAAAGAGAATGTTTTATTTAATAAATATAAGTATTCCAAATAGTATTTAATAGCCATGTTCCAACTTCCAACTGAAATCTCCAGGAGAGGTTTAAATTCAGTATAGTTCAGTAGATGATACATAAGTTACTTTTATTGCCATTTTATGCAATTCTTTTCCTATGTGAGATGATCCCTTGAGGAAATTTCATTTTAAGTAGATATCTGTATGCAGAGGATATGGAGGTGAGATAAGGTCTCAGGCCTTTGCAGCCTTTCTAAAGGAATTTTATGTATCTAATTTTAAAATCAACAGATTATTAAGGTATAATTTTAATTAAGCCTATAATTAACATTTTCTTAGTTTATTAAAATTTCTGATTTTCTTAAATATTTGCATGCTTTACAAAATTTCTATTCTCTATCTTTCCAGCTACACTTCAAATTTTAGAAACACGATGCTGTTTTTGTCAGTGAATTATATATGATAGTATTTTGAAACAATTCCAGTTTTCTTACTAAAATCATACTTCTTCCATCATAAAAAAATCTTTCCAAAAATGGTCTTAATTGTGAATTTTTTATTTTTTTTTCCCCCTCTGGAAGCAATTTTTTTTTTTTTTTTTTTTTGTAAATTTTGTAGTTTTTCTTTCTTCTATTTGTTGTAGCACATGCCAAGAAGCCTGCTTGGTCAAGGAGCCAAGGGGTTCCTCAGTCAGCACAGAGGTGGTATGACGCACCATGCCATTTGCACCAAGCTGTGATACGAGCTTTGCAGTAAGCAGCTGAGGTCTCACGCTGGTGCCTGCAGCCTGTTCTGCATGCTGAGAAGTGGAGAGGGGGGCGGCACGGGCACCAGCCTCAAGCCCACCCAATCCCTCTGTTCTGTCTCCAGCAGTGCACATAATAATAGAGGAAACGTGATAATTTCCCTGCTGCCCAGTTATTTGCCCTGTCTGTGGCTATGCCACCTGATGGTGATGTGCTTTGTCAATTTGGGAGTCCTCCTGCAGGGGCTCGCTTTCCAGGTGTTTGCCTGGTCTCTCCTGAAACACCTGTGAGCTTTCTGCGTCCATCAGCAAGGAGCTCCACCAGCCGTGCACGCACTGCCTGGAGAACTCTTTTATTTGCTCTGTGTCTGGCTCTTGCTCGTTTCATCTGAAGCCTCTGACTTGTTGTGCTGGAAGAGACAGAGTTGATCCCCATCCAGCGTCTTCATCATACTTGTGAATTTGTAGGCTTCTTTGCATATTCCCTGTAAGCTGTCTCTTTTCCATCTGAAAAGCCACATCCCATTCCACCAGTGCCTGTATGAAAATAACTACAAGCACGATGAACCTCTGATCGTTACTGTTTCTCTTCTCTGTCCATATGAAAATGTTCCTTTCTGAGACGATGGAGTCAGAACAACACAGTTATATATATTTTTCTGCTCCTTTTTGAAATATTTCTGGGCACTAGCCAGGCCTGGTTTGCTTTGCAGCGGCTGCTGATGTGTGACAGGAGGGGGTGGAGGTCCCCCCGCAGGGCAGCCAGGGCTCTTTGTGCTCTCCCCCATGCAGGGGCCTCGCTTGGCCCTCGCAGAGGTCGCTACGTGCAGTCACCAGCTTTGGTAAATGCAACGACTTGTAACTGAGAGCGTTGCTTGATATCAGCCACGGGCACTCATCTGCATGTAGCATGCTCAGGAACTGTTGCTGTGCTTTGGCTCGGTGAGCAGCACAGAAGTATTCTCTTAGAGCAGGGGAATTTGGAGGTCTGTGCTTCTGCCAGGGTCTGAGGTGAGAGAGGCTCACCTCTGTGACAGGGACAGACAACCTCTTCTAGTAAATGTAGCTGAAAAATGAAGGGGATAGAGTATGGCTTTACTACAGCCGCTGCTGATGTTGTATCATGTTACAGATACTGTGCTTCACCTCTAACTTAATACTTACTTCGAGCAGGATCCTGCTAGCAGTGCAGCTATGGCAGTTGAGAGACTTGGTGAAGATTAATAGTAATAATTACAGTAGAAGCGAAGTAAGTACACTTGTATTCAGGGATGTTACCCAGAGAGGAGTGGTGTGCTCAGTGCCGAGCATGCTGTCTGGGTTAGATGACCTCCCGAGATCCCTACAAACCCTGAGTTGCACAGCTCCAGCGTTGTTGCCAGTACCTGAGCAGGTTCATCTAACACTAGCTTAGGAACACAGCGTTGCAGTCATGCTACTGAATTTCAGCAGAATTCAAATGTTGTTGAAAATTGTACAAAAAACCCTCTGAAGCCAGCACTTCAAAGATGAGAAGGTGATTCTTGTTCCTGTGTCTAAAAACTGTTCTAGCAGCTTTCCAAGCTGGTCAGTGGCCTGTGATGGTAGCTCAAGTCATCATTCAGAACTCTGGGCAGTGTGCTACTGCAGCCGTGTTTTTAAGGTACACGTCACAGCGAGTAAGGTATACGTCACAGCGAGTCGGTAATCGTAAGTTTGCTGCAAATTCCACCAGCTGTCTTTGAAGAACTGCACTGGTTTTAGGAATCCTGTGGAATTTATTCAAGAGAAGAATTCATAGTTTCACTTGAGTGACACTTACTTCAAATCTTGATTCCTCTTTTTACATCCAAAACCCCTTCTCTTTACAGATAAGCTTCCCTACTCTGATTTTTATTTTATTTTATTTTCCTCTTGCTGAGGCCTTTCCTCCTCACCCAGCTTTGGAAGAGCTGCATGCTTACATTCATAGGCTTCCTTCTGTTCCTCAGGAAGCTCTCCACCTCAGCCAAAACGAACGGGACTAGCACGGGTACAGCTGTTTGAGCTAACCTGGGGCATTTTATTTTAACTCAGGTAACATTCACTTCTTCAAGCAATGTAGTTAAAGATTTTGATGCCATAGTAGGAGGGAAAGGAACAAATGAAAGTGGTAGCCCCTTCAATTTGCAGAACTGAAAGCAGTGGTCAAACAAAAGTATCCATGGCCCAATTTTACTGTATTTGTTGTGGGGAATCCATACTCTCTTTTTATTCTATCTTTTGTTAGCACAGCCTATTCTGAAGTACAAATTTCATTCAAAAAAAAATCATATTGGGTTTCCTTTAACTTAGTACTTTTCTAACTTTATTTGATATCACTACCTTGGCTTAGGAATGATTCTTATTTTGTTTACTGTATTTGTTCAATCTCCAGGTCAAAAAGTACTGGGCTGAAAAACAGCTCAAGTGGCAAGAACAGGAAGAGAAAGATCTACAACGTATGAAGGGATTAAGAAAATTAATGGCTAAACAAGCAATTAAAGACAGAGAACGGTAAAAGAAATTAAATATGAATATAGTATCAATAGGAGCTTCTTACCATATAATTTGTCTTAATCTCCTAACCTTCTAAATTAAAACACATTGAAAGAAGTGATTTTTTTCTTCCTGTTTGGCAGTTACCCCAGTCTATATGCAGGGATTGTATCATGGTTCTATCCTGGAAGCAATTTATTTGTTAGTTTGAATTAATTCAAATAGCCTCAAATATAAATTTTATTCTTTTAGAGGGTCTTAAACTATGCCCTCAAATTTTGAGACAATCAAATTATTACTCTCTTTTGAGTGTTTAGACCCTAGACTTAGTAAATGTTATTACCTCTTACTCACATTAGCACTCCTCAGTTATTGATGTGGTATTTAATACTGTACTGGAAAAAGTATTTCCATAGAACTGTTTGGTTTCTTCCTCTCAAACAACCTTCATTTAGGATTTTAATGAATGCCAATGAGAAAATTTTCATGATGGCTTCTGCACACTTCAGAACCAGTATGTTTCAAAGGGTGAAATTAAAATGCAGACGTGCATTAGTTGTAGCTACTGTTCACTCATTTGGTGAACAGGCTGAACCTGTTCACGTTTGAATCCTTGCCAAGCAGTCTGCAGAATATGGCCTTTAATGACCTGCAGAGGAAGTACCATAAAAAGACCTTTGTACGTAGTCCGATTATAAGTGCTCTCAAATCGTAAGTTTGTCTTTTTTACAGAAAGAGCCCCACCAGACTGCATGGAGAAATGTAATTAAAATAGGGATAAAGTTCCATTGGTATTAGAAGACTAAACTTGGCCTTAATTATTTGTTGGGAAACACTACTTTGATCTTTTGTTGTGATGTCTTGCTGACAGCTGAGGTTAAATATACATGTCCTTATGCTACAAGTGTACATGTACCTACACCTTTCCTTAAACATACCTGCATGATCATAGCTGGTAGCAAAGGAAACACACATACTTGAATTACTGATTTTTCAGCAGAACTGATTAGGAGAAAATGACCTTTCTTTAAACTTGTGTACTGTACTATGTTATACAGTTGAGGAATATTATTTTCTTACTCTAATAAACACATCAGAATAAAATATAAGGAATTGGCATAGTTCATTGAGGAGAGCAGGAAGGAAATAATCATATCTTCAGGCTATTAAAAATCAAAAATCAGTAAGTGCTTAGCATTATGTTTCCATAAATTGGCATACCGTACAAAATAAAACAGTTAAAGAAAAATGCTCTCTTTTAATAATTTAGTGCTTTTCATCTTCAGAGCCTTCACAAACATTAATCAAAGAAGAACAGAGATGTTTCTGTTACTAGGTACTGTACAGCCACTAGTATGGTATAAGGCATGTATTGTACAGAACGAAGGTATACACGATGGCATGATGATTTCACAGTGCAGAATTGCAGTTCTGTAGAAACTAATTGTAATTTTTACATGTTTAACCTGCTCCAGACCACAAATTATTTTCAGATCTTTGCAGAGCTGATTGTAAAAGATGGGACAGGCTAATACAGCAATTCTTATCTGATACATTTTGTGGCTTTTCAGGGAAAGGAAAAGGTTTTTAGATGCATGAGCTAACCAACTATTCCAAGTACAAGATGTAGCCTGGATAATCATGTAGAATTTCTAATATGTGCAATCAGATATTAAAAAAAGTTCAGCCCTCATCCTGACTTGCTTCTACATTTAATTTTAAATTAAGTAATCAGGTTTATAAAATTAAAGAAACAAACAAAAAAAACAGTCACTGTGCTGAGTCCTAGTCCTGAATTCATGGAGCAGAGCTGAGAGAGTCAGGAGGAAGAGATTGCTATTTGTAGGAATTTTCTTACTAGCCATGAGAAATGGAGCACCGGCAGCTGTTTGCTGTGCTGCTGTTAGTCACACGCAGGGGGTGAAGGTGCTCAACTTTTATTGCATCTCTCCTTTACTTTGTGCTGTTTGCTGCGGTTCCCTCCGGAGAATGCTGGCAGACAGACAGCCTTTCTTCTATTGCCTCTTGGGGTTTTCCCATTTCAGAAGCATGGATCTCAGGAAACCCCTGATGTCCTCCCTCTCTCTCTGTTCAGTGCTCCATGTTGAAGGGCCATGGAACCTAAAGAATCCAGACAATCCTTGGAGAACTGGATGTTTAAGACCATTCAGAAGATCAGGCAAATTAGATGCTGTTTGTGGAGCCGGTGCTTACAGCAGCTTTGCCACAAGCTTTCCTTACATTTAAGAATTTCTTTAGAGCTCAGATCTGAGTTAGGCCGTGCATCTTGACACAACCACAGCTCTCTGACTTGGGTTGCAGCATAAATTAGCAAAGGAACTATCCCATCAGTTTTTGTCATGGGAACTTGAGGCTACTTCTGAAAACTTCACGTGGGTATGTAAAGCACTGCACATCCCAGATGCTGGGAGCCTTGGCAGCATCGTGCATCAGTCCAGCCTCCTGCAGGCAGAAACACGAACAAATAGATCTTCCTAGCCTTAGTGCTGTAACCTAACCACTGGATAATGCTTTCTGCTTGTTATCAGGTATTTATTCAATCGACAACAGGGAACAGGGTAAGCTGTGATACAGACCAAAAATGCTATCTGTATTATGACCCATTTTTAAAGTTCCAGCTAAAGCTTTCATAATAAAAACATTTCATATTGAATATTTTTCCTATTGAATATTTATGAGACAGTGTCTTACAGCATAATTTTAATGAAATTGTGCTTATCAAAAATTACATAAGCGTATGCCCACAATACTTCAAAAGGTAGTTTTACCAAACCTAATCAGCTAAGCCCATTTTTCAGCCGATGATTTATTAAAATTGTTACTTACAGTGCTACTTAAAGTCAAAATTGTGTATTAATTTTTTTAAGCTTTTCTATAAAATTAGTTGTACTTAATTTTACAGAGCAACAAGATGGTAGGTCCTTTCTCTGCCTTCGTCGGCCTGTTATTTAATTTGTTAATCATTTGCTATCGCTTATACATATTTATACTGGGTATGGAAATGCTATAAATTATTTCCATTTGGTTTTAGTGAAGTTTTATGCTCCTGCATGTATGAAAACTCCTACAGAAGAGATGCAGTATTTGAAATTAGACCTCAGTGAGACCCCTTCAGTTTTCTTTCTTGGTAATTTATAGAAGTTCTCAAGTTGTTGAATTTCATATTTGATAATCCTGGAGTATTTTAAAACTCATATAGTAGTCAGCTCAAGAACAGCGAAAGATTTTCAATATAATACAATTTTATTTTTTTTGGGTGGGGGGAAGTATTTCTGCTTTTTATTAAATTTTCTTTGTATGAAAACCAGCTTAAGCCTTCTCCCTGGAATGAAACTACCGGTGAAGATTACTGTTGTAAACGTTCATCTGACTAAACTACAATGGCTACACTGATAAACAGAAAGCCTCTCTTGGCCGTTGTCAGGCAGCTTTTTTCCATTCTCTTAGGACAAACTTGTTCATAGCAAAAATTACGTACTCCTTTGAACTCCTGAAAAGTTTGAGAATTATAAAAATACACTAGTTTTACTGTAGTTGAAGCAGCTTTTTCTTCTCCAGTTCTCTAAAGGCAAATTATAATTTGAAGGGGGAAGGAAGGATAACTCTGTATGCAGAGTGTGGCAGTGGCAATTCCTGCGAAAGGACTAACAGTGATATGGCAAAGAATATCTTTACAGCTTCATAAGAAACAGAGTTTGGCAGTGGGCTGAGAACTAATAGGAAATATGGTCACAGCAGTATTATCAAGGCAATAAAAATCTATTGCAAAATGTTGATCAGCAAAAATAATGTAATAGGTAAAGTTTCAAATTTATTTATGCTAACCTCCATTTTTTTCTTTCTAAGGAAGTTTCTAATTCTTAAGTTTTCTTCCTTCTTCCAGTAACAAGATTGGGAGCAATTTGTTTCTTTTAATGGAAAGGGTTATAGGAAAGAGTTGTGCTGCCATACACAGATGTCAGAACATTTCTTCTTGGCAAAGAAAATGGAAAAAAATGAGTAATAGTGCTATAAGCTTGCTAGAGAAAAGCTAGGCTTCAGAAATGAAGTCTGAAAGGTTAGCCAACTTCTAAAATAAATAAATAAAATTGTATCTCTCTATATATAAATGAAAAAGCATTATTTGCATTTTTTGCATTGTGTTTTTGATGAACCATCTTATTTTTTAAGTGGACATAAAGAACATCAGGATAGTTTTCAAATTGAAAGTAACAATTTTGAAATGAAAATTGACCAAGTGTTTTTCCATTTGTATACATGCTGTTTTACAGGGTAAAGTTTAGACAAGCATTGCTAGACAAGCGGTTCCTGGAGAAAAAGGAACAAGCCCTTCAAGAAGCACGTGAAGAAGAAGAAAAAGAGAAATGCCTTGAAGCACTCCGACAAAAGGTGTTTATGTTATATATAGTATTTTCATGCACAGTAAATATACAAACACATACTGTCATATTGAAGATTTAAAAAAAATAGTCACAAGCAAATAAATGAAGTTAAAATGTACTTTAAGTTTGCCATTAGTTCTGTCATGTGTGCTTTGTAACTGACAACTGGAACATTAAGATGTTATATCAACAGCTTCTACAGTGTAATTTGTTGTAGATATGTCTTCTATCTTTTTTTTTTAAATCATAAGTCTGCCTTGAGTCTCAGGCAAGGTTTATGAGTAATTTAAATTAAAATTAAATGAAATTTAAATGAAAAGCTATGAAACTTTTACACCTTACCTTGAAAAGAACAAAAGGACATCCCAGAAAATTCTTGCTAACGTTTGCTATAGTAAATGTACAAAGTTACTTTTTTTCTCATGCTGACTTTTGAAGAAGTAATGTTTCCTTCATATATATTTTTGTATCTTATCTCTTTGGTTTTTACTTCAAAAATTAAAAGGAAAAATCCAGAGTTCAAATTCTTTGCACTCCAGGATGTGCAGCCAAAGGAAAATAGGGGAAGGAGAGAAGCTGCTCTTTAAACCCTTCTGATTTTGGATAATTTAATCAGAATTAATACAGCAGTTCTCCACCCCGGACTACCTGTACTTAAAAATACAGTGGTGCAGCCATGACCTTCAGCATGTCCTTTGGCTTTAGGTTTAACCATCTCAGTGTGCCAGTGAAATTTTTCCTCGGTCCCTTGTGGGCTGTTTGTGGCCTTTTAAGTGCTTTCACTTCAGCGTTATGGAGTACAAATTCAAGAAGAAAGAAAAACATAATAGAGTTCAAATACTGCAAGCTATCTTCTGTGGGAGCATAACAGGAATAACAGGAAGCCAGAGGGACCATTAGTTCAGTCATTTTTTAAACTGTTAAGTTCAAATTAATTTCCAGTCAGTAATACATTAAGAATCTGTCCAATTATATATTTTGTCATATTAACTATGATTTTAGTTTGTCAGTGCATTCTTTTAAAGAACTCTTTAATGTCTTTTCTAAGTTACTGGTTGAATTGCATTGCCTTTTACAACGTATTTTATCAGAGGCTGATTGAGAGTCATGATCTGAACTGACTGACCCAATTCTCTTACCAAATTAGAAAATGCTTCTAGAATTGCCTTTGACCAGGATGGAAGAGTTCCTGCTTCATTATTTTTCCAATCAATATTTATTCTTTGTGTTTCACACTGACGAAATACTTCTTCATAAAATATGCCCCTTTGTCATATGTGGAAAAAAATAATTAAGATCTCCAGTGAAATCATAAAGTTTGTATATTCACAGGGTAAATATGAAGATGACATTTTATTAAAAAGAGAGGTAGAAAAAATAATTATAGATTATTTTAAATATTTTTTCTTGTTTTAGCCATTCATTTGCTGTCCTGACTGATTATTTTGCTCATGCATCTTTCTGTATTTTCCAAAGTAGTTTTAGCCTGTATCTGACGATATTAACGCAAAGCTGCCATTCAGCTTTCAAGGTTATTTTCAGTTTTTAAGGACTGACAATTGGCATTCATAAGTATGCAGGTTACTGCGTGTTCAGCCTGCCCACATAACAGGCAGTTCTCCACATTATAACATTTCTGTACTTGCCAGGCGTGCCCACTGCTATATTAAGTGCAGCCAATTAAATTGTCTCCACTGGGAAGCTGGAAAAAATCTCCCTGAGTATCAGTCTCTGTCAAAGTGGGCTTCCTACCATTTCCAGCGTGCAGTCTGAGAGTTTTACTGTGTTCACGAGTTGGATCTTTCCCTCTTGTTCCATATTGTTACAGTACTTTCTTAGAGATCACTGACAGCACATGGCTTGGGGGGTGCTCTGCTGCTAGCAGGCGTCCAGAGAGCCCCTGAGCTGCTCTGGTGGACATTGGCCCTCAGCAGATGTTGAAGAAAAGCAGTGTGCGTATTCAGGGTTTGAGTGCTCTCTGAGCATATGCAGTATGATGCAGAATGCTATTTGCTGGTCTTGAGACCTAGCTCAGCATCCCTGGAGGGGATACTCATGCTCTGGACTCAAGTTGTCAGCTTTACAATATTTATAAATGGGGACAAGTTGGCTTAAGTCTACTTCTGGAATTCCTAAACCAGGTAAATGATCGCGTTCTGAAAGGCTGCGTGTTATTAATAAGACCTTTTCTCACTGTGTGTCTAAACAGATAAAGTAACTGTTATTTTCATATTGTTTCATACTTCAGGTTTCCGTTGTTGCAAAATTAGATCCAGCTAGAGTAGTGGCTGATACAGTGGCATCTAAAGCTCGGATGGGCATTGGAACCGAGGAAGAGTTTGTTCTTCAAAAGCCACTGTTTAAGTTGCATACGTTCAGTGAAGAGCAGGTAATTGTCTGTACTGGTACAGTATGGTTTATTGTACGCAAGAATGTCATGAGAGCAATATATGACAGCGATCTTGTAGCTGAAATAGTGATGTTAACAGTAGAACATAGAGTATAGTATGTGTAAAAGTAAAAACGTGAGGAGTAATAGGTGGAGTAAGCTCTCTGACCAGATGTTTGTAGATGCTGGAGGAGCACAGCAGGAGTGTACACAATAGACATTTGTGTCCATTGAGGCTACCGGGCTAGATGGATGGACTGAGCTGAGCCAACTGGGCACCTCCTGGGTGCGCTGGGTGTTTTGAGTGATCTGTTTGCTGTTCCTTCATTTCAAAACTCACCCGTTTTACACTTTTAGGAATTTACTTTAAAAAGTGCCTCCTTTTCACTTATTCCAGTTAGTGTTGTACTAAGAACTTGAAATTAAGTGCCTCAGCATGAAAGTCCTCCTGACTGTAGAAAGATATGTCATGGGTAACTTAATTGTGGGGTACGTTTTTCCTTGGAACCATATTATGTATCTCTTCATAAACTGAAAATCAGTATCTCGACTTTCTTCTCACTGTTGGTGAATGGAAAATCAGTTGGAATGTAATATACAGTGGCTAAAGGAGAAGAAACCAGCCAGGTGTAGATGTAGCAGGAAACTGAGGTAACTGCACTCCTGTTTTCAGGTCACTCAGACTGCTGAGAATAGTGCGAGCTCTATTTCAAATGTAATGAAGCAACACAGGGAAGGGCTTTTTGTTTCCGTTACTGTTCCCGTCTGCTCAGTCTATGCATTTGAAACTGAGAAGCTTTAAAATGTCTTAAAAGGGGGAGTGCAGCTCAAATTTTTATTCCATAGAGCTACATCATAGCATTTCTCTTTCTGTCTGCATAATTTCCAAATTCCAGGGAATCATTTGAAATATAAGAGATGTGGTTTTTGTTTGGCTATGAAAATTTACCCCAATCTGACTGATGTTTTGAGGGTTTGAAAAGCCTAGCTTGAAAATGCTATCCAAACGTACATGTATATTTGAGGTGGATACTTGAATCCTCAGAATATTCTGCCCGTTTCAACCTCAGCCAGTCTTATATACTGTCCAGACTGCAGTACCTGTTCCTGCTAAGCATGTTAGCTTGCTCCATCCCAGAGCAACAGTGGCTGCAAGTGACGTTCCCCAGCGTCGGTCCTCCCAGCAGCTCTGGGCACTGTTGCTGGTGGAGCTGGAACTGAAAGCAGCACGACTCTTGTACGTCCTGTGCTCCCTGCCGCAGCCCATGTAAGGAAGAATTGAAAGGGGCTTACAAATAATGTCAGCTAAACTTTTGACAGATTTTAGCATTAATTTCCCTAGGCTTTAGTTGTTGTTATGTAAATGAAAGTGGTACTGATGTGTAGTCACAAGGCAGTGCTGTGAAAAAATCATAAATGCATTTGAAGCACTCAGATCCCATAGAAGCAAACACTAAGAGATGAGAAGTTGTGTGCTGAAAGCAGGGGTGTGCTGATGGGGAACATCAGAAAAGTCAAAATCTATTCAGTGAGTAGGCTGAATTAAAAGTCACTCAGGTTTCTCATCTGCCCTTTGAGTTTTGCTGAGAAAAAAAACAAACAGGACTCTTTGTTAAAATAGGCTGTTGCCATTGATATTAAGAAGGATTATATCAAAATATGTGCAGTGAGATAATGCTTATTCATTATAGAGTTTCTCTGCTTTTAAAAGCTTTATTTTGCGACCATAATATTTGTAATTGCCTTTTAGAACTTTTTGAATATATACATTGATATTTAATCTGTAAGATACACTGTGCATATGAGGAAAGTACCATTTTGTCTCTATTCATCATTGCTGTGGTTTGTTTTAACAGATCATTTCTGACCCTAGAATTCGAGTTGAGTTAGCTCTTCGAGAAGCTGGACTTCATAAAACACTTTACGCAAAAGAGATTTTACCAAAAATTCCTCCACTGAAACTTCCAAGAAGAGATATGGAATCTACGGCTTTTAAAAGGTAGAGCACATCACGTACGAAGAACAGAGAAGCTTCAGGGATGTAGTGTGGGCCATTATGCAAAAACTTTAAATAAATTTCCTATAGACCATGTAGTGGGACTACTTTGTTGTCTCTGTGTACAATCATTTAAAAAAAAGTAATGTGCCTTTCCTATACGGTGCTCAGTACACCATTTTACACCTGCCTTGGTGAAGGTTTTATGGAAATCTGGTGGGTGTAGGCTGCTATAGAATAATGCTGAAGAATTTTCCATGTCCCCCTCTACCAGAAAATTGGTCACCTGTACATGAAAAACTCCCACAAACATTACTGGCCAATTTAATATATATCATCTTAGGTACGAATTCTGTTTTGTAATTGACAGCATAAATCCAAAATAGCTTCACAGTCACTTTAGATTACACTGTGATACATAGTAATTATGATACATAATTCATTCCAGGTTTGCTAGAGAACTTGATTCTTTTAATTATAAAATCTTCGTTATCATGAATGTTCCTATTATTCCTTGGTTACTAAAAGAAGAAACTTAACCTTTGTCTATATTTAGAAACCAATTTGCTGCATCATATTTACTGCAAACCAATCATGCAAACAATTTCATATTGACGATTACTCTTTCAGAATAAATTATAAATTAGAAATACCATTTCAGATCTGGGATCTTTATTTTGCAGCTGAAGCTATGGAACATAATTCTACTAAATGAAAGGGAAATTGATGCCATTTCATTTTGTAAGTGATTACGTTTTCAAGCCTTACATAAGATGACTGTGAAATCTATTCTGTATGTAAACAAGTTACACTTAGCAGCTTTACCAAAAAGGACAATAAATATCAGAACATCCATATCTGTGTATCTAGATGTTAACAGGCACTTCGTTAGCATAATGTTGTGATGCCTTATAGACATGAATGGATCACATAACCTACCACCGCCTTGCAAAGCGGACAGTAATTCCTCACTACCCAAATGAGAAACAGAGGATGAGGATCAAGAAGGGCCTATCAGCATTATCAGCAGAATCCATGCTGCAAATAAGGCAAACACCAAGAGAGAAATTTTACTGCTGGCTATCACATACCTCCTTACCTGGCATGGAAATCAGATCGTCTTCCTTTGACACAGCAAGTAACTCTACACCAAGTGTAGAATTACTAAGTGCACCAATGGGTGAGTAGGGCAGAACCGAGCTTTCGAAAGAATCTCCTGAACTGGAAGTTTTTCAATATGTAAAAAATTTATTTATCTGAACTCTTAAATCTCATAGTTCTAAAGCTGTCAAAATGAATTTGCAAGCGACCTTGTAAGTGAGCCTTCAAAACTGGAAGCAATTTCAGTAGGAAGTTGGCCAGGCTGTACACACACCCCTGTGAGAGCCCCTCCACCCACTGCCCGGGAGCAATTTGGCCTTTTACAGCTCATGGTGACACTTAGAGATCATTGCATCCTCGGTGTGTGGTGTGGAGGAGCAGTGGCTGCAGCTGGTGACACCAGCTTGGTGCAGATGTTGGTGTGTGCTCCCTGCCCTGCTGGGCTCTGGGGCCACACGAGGTTCAAGCACCATTCCATACTGCATGAATGTGAGTCTGAACGCCTGTCGTAACAGCAGTAACAGCACTGTTCTCAAGTGCAAATTAATTTTGCTATGCCGTTGCTTTTGGCAATGCACCTGAAGCAAAGTTATCCTCTGCCCAGGGGCAGGGTGAGCAGGAGCCAGCCCAACGGGACAGCCCTTCGTGTTCCTTGAGCAGGAGCCAGCCTGGTGACACACTCATTTCCTCAGCAAATTTCACTGCTGCTCTCCTTGGATGCTCGATGACATCGGTGCAATTCAAACCATTCGAGGCCCACAGCTCCGGCACCGTGGTTTGTGAAACCCAGCCACATGGGCAGCAGCGCCTGCTCGGCCTTGGGGGAGCGCGTTGTGACCAAGTTCCTCCCTTTGGCTTCCCAGGAAAGTCTGCTCGGTGCCAGGGCTTGGTCCCGTGTGCCCCCGGTGTGTGCCTGGGCGCTGGCGGCACCGGGGCCCAGCTGCCGCTCACAGGCCGTGCCGGTCGGTGGTGCCCTCAGTCGCTGGCGGCGGGCGCAGCCCCAGGCGTCTCCGGATGAAGGCGGCGATCAGGCGCTGAGGCCGCTGCTGGTACTCCCGCAGCACCTCGCGGGGTGCCCGGATCTGGTCCCCCTCCAGGCGGTCCAGGAGCGCCACGCAGACAACAGCAGCTGCAAGGCGGCCCAGGCGCTGCTTTACCACACAGACCACAGGGAGCCCCTGCGCTGTGGCAGGCACCAGGCCTCGGGGAGAGCCCCTCGCGCCGCCCTCCCTGCGTGCCTGCAGCAGGAGCCCTGGGACGCACGGGGGCCGTGGGCCAGCAAGATGGGGGCAGAGCCGCACCTCTGCTGCCAACAAGCATGTCCAGCAGGGAGGGGTGAGGGGAATCACATTTTTTTTTTGTCTGACACACGCTCAGACCTTTTAAAACAAACTTGTTTTTTTACTGAGCCATGGGACTTGCTTTAGGGTACTTTTTTTTCTAGTGGAAATAGTTAGGAATGTGTTTTTGGCCTTCAGGTCAACTGGCTCTCATAACGAACCCAAGCCCTGTGTCGGGTGAAGGTACGGCCGGGGCAGCAGCCGGCGGCAGGGACTCACCTCTCAAACCGCACAGCCTGCACATGGCAGCGAACGCCGTGGACTCCATTTCGATGTTCCTCACGCCAGCCTTGTGAGCTCTTTTTAAGTATTCCAGCTTTTTTTCACTGGAGAACGAGCACAACGCGCCGTCTAATCTCCCCTGACCTTGAAAGGAAATGAAGGGCTGTCATTGCTTGTCCTCGCAGGGCTGCTGCCGCGGTGCCCTGGGGGGAGCTTCTGCTGGAAAGCCCTGCAGTGCCCACGTTTTGTATGAAGCCAACCGAGTTTTCCTTTGCATAGCTACTTAGTTCATGTTCCAGTTAACCTGAACTTGTAAAGCTAGCATGCTATGTCTGTATAGAGGAGAGAACTACACAGGTTTTAACACTTGTAAAAAGGAAGACTAACCACAGAGATTCAGTACAGGGGGTGTCTTGCACTCTGCTGGGGCAAATCCTCACAGCTCCTCTGAGCTCGGCAGTGCACGTCAGCTGCAGGTCTGCCAGCTTAGATCCTAGCAGTGCCAGATCTTTGTGGCAGCAGCATGGCAAGCTGTGAAGGTGGGGAAATCAGGGAGAGGAAAGTTCCTTTAATTTAGTTTTGTTTTGTTTTGTTTTGTTTTGTTTTGTAGGGAGTGCTGTGGGTGCAGGCAGCTGGAGCTGTTTGTGAGCGGCATTCCCCCTTGGGCACCGGCTGGGGAGCCGGGCCCTGGGGCGCTGGCGCTCCCACCGTGGGCCTTGCCGTGCCGTGGGCCTGTGCAGCTGCGCCTCTTGCACAGCACACAACATCCCTTGCGCAAGCAAAACACACACCTGCGGCAGTGCCAACCTGGGCAGAGCGCTGCATTTTATTGCTCTTCCTACTGTTAACCCTCTTAATGGCTTTTTATTTAAATAAAACATGGCCTCGAGCAATACGCAGATGGTCGCATTTGCAAGCAGATCCAAAGGTTTATAAATAGTTCTCATATTATTAATTCTTCATTTATTACATTTCATCTACTCTGTAATCAGCATTTCATTTTGCAAAGGAAACAGTTCCAGAGTAACCAAAGTTTGTTTACATAAATATCGCACACTTCCTGACATTTTTCTCGTGTTTGGTGATTCTGAAGTTACAGTCTCATAGGAAACAGCTGAGCGCAACCCATCTGCTGGGATAAGGGGAGGGGTGCTGGCAAGGGGGTGTTTCTCTGCCAGGGCGAGGCTCTGGGCCTGCTTTTGGAGGGCCCCTGAGCACATGTGGCACCCCATGTCACGGCAGAGGTCCCCAGCACCTGCACTGCCCCCGGGAGCCACCACTGCCCGGGTGGATCCTCGCGCCCCCGCTGACTGCAGCAGCACCGGCCGTGCAGCTGGCGCTACAAATCGAGCTGCCGAGTGCGGGGTGACTGGCTGACAGGGATGGCTGTGACCTGGCAAAGTTCTGGGGTGGGCACTGCAGGTTCTGGAGGTACAGCCCCCCGCGACCTCCGAAATCACGAACAAAGCAGCGGGTCAGCTCCTGCAGCCCGTAGGATCATTAGCATGGGTGGTTCTGCCTGCCAAGCAGCACGAACACTCGGCACCGTGTCTGCAGGGGGGGGAACAGCCAGAGCACGCTTACCTTCGTAGAAATCGTAGGTGCACATGGTGTGCCCAATGAGCGTGGGGAAGTCGGGGACCTCCTTGCTGCAGGCGAGGAGCTCCTCCGCGAGCTCCCTGTCCAGGTCGGTGCTGCGCACCACCACGTCGCCCAGCACCACCTGCTCGAACCGCGGCTGGAAGGAGGCGTCCACGGCCGTGTCCGTGATCACAACGGAGCCGGCCTTGATCCCTGTGAAAAAAAGTGAGGCTAAGCCAGCGCTCATGGCATTTGTGACCTGTTGGAAGACTTCAGCATGACAGAGAAGTGTCACTAGCTACCTATGTGAGTGTTGTGGGTTTTTTTATTTTTTTTTATCAAAACAGATGTGAGAGAATAATTGAAATTTATGCAGTGGCACAGATGTGTAAGTAAAATGCAGAAAATCAGCACATGGGAAGTGACTGTGGGAACGTGCCGAGTGACGGCATTGTAATTGCTTCTGGCTTGCAGAGACCACGCCCCAGCACCAGTTTGCGCAGGCACGAGCAGCACTGCTGCCCTGGCAGGCATAACGAAAACCTGCAATCTGCTAAACCAGTCGCTGGAAGTGTCCTGGGTTTTAACCCAAAAATAAAATATCGTCTTGGTGTTTGATATCGCAGGACTTGGCAAAATGTGAAAGCTCATAACTACATCACCTGCTGAGAATTTTTTTCTATTAATAGTCTTTTGCTTGGAAAAAGGCCTTACTGAGACAGCTTACCTAAGCCTCCAGAAGTACCGATGCGTATAATAGTAACGTCTCGGCATTTTGCGTGGTGCAGCAGTTTGATCAGCTCATGAAGCATAATGGAAATGGAAGGGATGCCCATCCCGTGCTGTTGAGAGGAGAAAAAAGAAAAGGGTTGTTCTGTGTGACACCACAGCAGGTGGCAGATACGTGACCACAGCGAGCTCAGGATTACACCGTGGCCTCTTCCTGATGGTGAGGCCAGCAGCAGGTGTCTTTTGGGGCAGGAGACCTCTCATGTCTTTGCAGCCTGCCCAGGCAAAGCATCTAGTCCTCTCCTCCCCTTGGTGGTTTTAAGGTTCTTGTCCGTAGAGCTGGTGTTTGTGCCCAGGGACCACTACATGGGGCACGGTGGTGTCTCTCCTTCAGGGAAGCGCTCTCACAAATGCACCCCAGCAGCTGAATGCTCCAAGCGCTTCCTCACACTGCTCATCCCTATGCCACCTGCTGACTTGTGTTGTTTGTCATGTCCTGATCGTACTCTTAGTGGTGAGATGTGGCAGAAGCAGAGCCCCCACTCCTCTGGGTGCCTCCCGGCTGTCCTTGCCCACACCACAGCACCTCTCCCACATCGCTGGGCACAAGGCACAACGGGTGGGTTCGGATGGGTTCGGCCCCCTCGGCAGGGACTGGTGCCCCCCTCAGTCCTTGGCTGCTGGGGCTGCCCCTCCTCTGCTCCCTCGTGTCTCCTCTCAGGCCTCTGCTCTGCTGCTCGGTCACCGTCCTTTTCTCAGTTTCACCTTTAAAAATAAAAGGTGTTTGGGAGTACAGCCTTTTTTTTCATGAGAAAGGCCTCGGTTTTTTCTTTTTGCCCTTTCCATCATGTTCAATAGCCTGAAGGAAATGTATTGGAAGAAGCACGTTGGCAGTCAGTCCTCATATTGCAACGTCTCTTTTTGGCTGTGAGGCTGATGGTCTACAGTCTTCTATCACGTTTTAAATATGAAAACATTTGCATGATATTATTCTGGAACATCAGCCTGAGCTATTTGACAATGTCTAAAAAAAATTATTCTCCCTGTAAATATTCAAAGCAGGAAGCTGTCTTCCTGCCTCCGGTACGTTCGAGTTCATCTGTGTATCCAAGCAACTCGCAAACTGGCGGTGCTGGCAGCCGCTGGGTGCTGTGCTCGGGTGGCTCGTGCCCGACAGGGCGGTGGCGGCCGCGTGGCTGCTGCCCCGGCACAGCTGCTGCCAGGTGGGGCAGAGCAAAACCCGCAGGGTTTTCTCTCTGGGATCCTGCCAGATCGGCTCCCTCGAGCTTCTCTGTCAGTCAGGTTTGGTTCGGTTCTGTCAGAGGAACCAGACGCGATCCCTCCCAGCTGAGCAGTGCCACCTCCCGTGAACCAGGTGTGAGACCGATCCCGTGCCTGAAAAAGCAGTGGCAGCAGCGGGCCCTGGGGCACCAGCACCCACCAGCACAGCCCGTGCTTGCTCCTGCCCCTGTGCAGTGCCAGACACACCACTGTTCCCAGAGGAACCAATAATGGGGCAAGGTTTTCACTTGGGAACCCATGGCAGTGCAATGCTGTTGGCAATATTTCAGTTATTCGTGATGGGAACTGGTCTTTGCCTGGTGAACTGCCACACTGCTGAGATGAGCAAAATGCGTGCTGCTCATTCTGAGCACTGTGCCCCCTAAACGGGAGGTGTCGGGCACGCAGAGGACAACCGTGGCCAAGGGACTGTGGTGGTGCCAAAGGCTGAACACCAGGCAAGGGCAGAGGCTGGCGCCGGCTGGGCCAAGGCTGTGCCCGAGGCTGGGGCCATGGTGCCGGGGCGGGGAGGCACGCGGAGCACAGCAGAGCCTCACGGAGCCTCGCGGAGCCTCACGGTACTTACGCTGATGGAGAGCACCGGCCCCGTGCGGTACATGGCGTAGCGGTCCGTCCCCGCGCAGATGTCAGCCAGGTCCTCCCCACTGCCCTCCAGCCCCAGCTCCTTGTGCATGAACTGGGCAAACGCCTTCATCCTGTTCGGGCTGCCGCCAACGCAGACAAACTGGGTGTAAAATGTGAATTTGTGGGCATTTCTCACTAAAACGGGCATCGAGTCAGTGCTAACGCAGCAGTGTGCGGCTGCACCAGATGCGAGCAGCGAGCGCTGCCTCCTCACGGGCAGCCGGGGGGCATCGGAGCAGCGGGGTCTCAGCGCCAGGAGCTGCCCTGAAAGCCAGGCTGTGCTCCCCTGGGGCTGTGCCTGCGCTGGGTCGAGGCAGCCGCACAGCTGCACAGAGCTGGGTGGCAGCTCCAGGTCAAGAAAAGCTAAAGCAATCTCACTGTAATACATTTGGCCAATTTAAGCTGTTAGTATTCCTACTGCCAGCAAAGGAAAGCAAAGCCAGATGTTAGAGTGGCTTGTCATTTTATTTATTCTATCAGCAGTGTCTGCTGCAATTGGAGAGCACTGCTGATGACACGGAGGCCACAGAGTCAGGGAGGAAAGGGACAAACACTCTCAATTTCTATACTGAAACAAAAAATGCTCCCTAAACATAGGAGGGGGCTAGCGTGTGGCTGTGTGAGCAGCGCTGCCGACCCGCAGGGAAGGGGGAGCCCACGCGTGGTGATGGCTGCGCCAGGCTCCTCGAGCCCTGTGGCTCCACGACGCTTCCCCTGCTCTGATTTAATGTGGGATCGGAGCTCTGACAGCCTGTGCTTGACAGCTTTGTGCTTTGGCCTCAGCTAAAAATAGGACATCCTCTCTCCCATCTCCAGCACACGAAGCTCAGCTCGGATGCTTTGGACAACTGCTTCCTGCCTGGCCTCTGACAGGGAGGCCAAAATAACCTCAGGTTTTACTGACCGGCAGGTATTTTAAAGGAGAGTTTTCTGTTGGGCCTTCTGTCCAGAACAAGCCACCGAGACCCTTTGCAGGAGGCCAGGTCCTGCTCCAGCTGGAGCGCCCACAGCAGCGGGGCCCCGGCACGGGACGGCAGCGCCGCGGGGCAAGGGGCAGAGAGCCAGCGGGCCTGGGAGCTGCTGCCTCGCTTCTGCCCCTGCCACTTACCTTTATGTCCCCAAACATAGCGGGCAGGTTGTGCGTCCTTGTTCCCAAGTCCAGGTGATACAGAATGTCCTCCTCCATCGAGTCCAGGTGCGGGTTTTTGATGAGGACGGGCCCCCCGCTGCGGGGAGAGGGGCAGAGCCGGGTGAGCGGGCGGCTGCCTCCTGACAGAGCCTCGGAGCGCTCGTCCTGCTCACACTGCTTCTGGGAGCCCCTTCAGCAGCGTCTTACTGTCCCTACGTACTTGGCAGAAAGGGGTTCTCGATATTTATCATCAGTTTTGTCAGACTTAGCTCTTTCTTTGATACAACATTGCTGGAAGTACCTAGCAGGTAATGTACTGTGATGCCTCATACGTGACAGCTTATTAAGCTCGTAGCAAATCAGGATTTTATATTTGTACTGTCCCAAATAATTGCCGAGCAGTACAAGTGCAAATTAAATTCAGATTCTGCGGACGGCAGGAGGTCAGTTTACCTTGCCTTTCCAAGTGCTTTAATAGATGTAAAGCAACTAAACAACAATACAGGCCAATTTTATAAATAAGGCTTAAAGAAAACCCAGAGAACATTTTTCTTGTCTTATTAAAACAAATTCAAAGCCTCTCCCATGACTCACCCAGAGTAACCTGTTGTTTCAGTCATGACGGCTCTGCCAGAGTCAGCTGAAAGCGATACCCTGCGGAAAGGTGAGGCAAACACCCTGCTATTTCTTCAGCTGTTAGCGTTCGGAGCTAGGAAGGGATCTGAGGCGGCTCTGCAGGGGGTTAAATACCCTCCCCGCTTTGTGCAACACCCCAGGCAGCAGCAGGACCACCCCCCTCCTCCTGCTCCCATTTGTCCGGTAGGTGCCAGATGTTCCTGCTCTGGGCCAGCGCTCTGCTTGTCCCGGGACGTGGTCCCAGAGCCCCGCATTGGCTGGCCCTGCAGGTGTGTCGTTGCTGGCACGCCTCTGGCCGCACGCACGCTTGCACTTTGCCCGGTGTGGGGCTGCAGGGCCGGCACACGTGTGATGGCTTTGTGTGACCGGTGTGTTGGCCCCAGGAGTGTGGCATGGCATGGTGTGTTATGGCATGGTGTGTTATGGCATGGCATGGCGTGTTCCCGTGCCAGGGCATGAGGTGCCGTGGTACAGACCCCGGGCCGGAGCGTGGTGCGCTCGGCTCCCCGGAGCAGCCCAGCGTATCTGCAGGTGGGGCTTCTGGCAGCGGGGATGCCTCTGACATTTCAAAGCATGTACGTGTCCAAGCCCTTAACATTGCAAAACACCAGGAAAAGTCAAATAAGCATTACGAACCAGTTGTACAGTGAAGTGTAACTTGGACGTCTTGCCCAAGACGGGATCAGGAAGGATCTGAGGAGGGCTGGAGCAGAGCCCGTATGAACATTTCAGACTTGCTGGAGCTGTAACAAAGTCAGGCTGCAATGGTTTCTCTGCTCAGATGAAGTTCTCTCCTCTCTGGATGCTGTTAACATATTCCTGCCAAAGATGACTTATTGCTGACACTCCACAGCACTCCTGAAGGATATGGATTTGGTTTTTCCTTTTCCTTTCAGCATGCACCAGATTGCAATGAGAGGTACGCAGAACAAGTGTCCTTGGGGACGCACATGCAGCGCTTCCTGCAGTCTCGGACTGTGTCAGTCACACAGACACTCGTCTCTCTCAGCATAGCATTAAATGTTTCGGGCACCTTGCAGTTCATACAGGGACTGTCATGCGCCTCTTTGCAGCGTTGTCCACTTGGCACGACTTCGTTTGGAGACTACACCAGGAAGGTTTGCTACTTGCAATTGCTGGCTGCAAGCACCGTGGTGGAGCTGAGGTCCATGTTGGCTTGCCGTGGGTCTGCCAGCTTCCTTTGGCACCTGCTTGTTTGGCAAAGGGGCGCGAGGTCGCCCTGCTCATGCTCTGTGCCCAACATGCAGTCAGCATCCCGCTGCCAGTGGTCCCACGCCGCTGGAGGAGCGGGGCTGAGGGGGACCCGCAGCCTGCACAGATGTGCTGCAGTCGGTGCCGGCACCCAGCCGCCGCTGAGGCTAATTTGGCTTGCAGAGCACCTATTGCTGTTGGCGATGCACAAAGCAGAAAGAACAGCTTGTGCCTCAGAGCCCAGATGAGTCTGTGGATGAGTGGGTACAGAAATCATCTACTTGTGTCGGGAGCCTAGCTGATGCAGAAGGAATTGCACAAGTCTCTCACCCTGCTCCACCACTTCCCGGCTGCTTGAGCACTGCCTTGCAGCCTGCAGAGGTTCGGAGGAGGAGGTGCTGGTCGTGCCGTGGCACAGCAGTGTCGGTGCAGTGCAACAGCAGCTCTGCAGCGAGCCGAGCCCAGCCGCTGGCACTCTGCGACCGACAGAGCCTGCGCTGGGAGCAAGTTCAGCGGGGCTGGAGGGAACGGCAGGATCTGGCAGAGTGGTGGGTGGACAGACAGCTCTCATCATGCCAGCGACCCTGCGGTGAAGCGGGGTGGGTATTGCCCCGAGCCAGCAAGATCCTGTGGGCAGGGGTTGCTGGGTTGGTCTATTTAGTGCAGGATTTCCTTGCCTCCCCTTCTTCACACTTGCAGCCAAGTATTTTTGCACGTCTGGCAAGATCTGCACTTGTGCTATTGTAAACTGTCTCATGACAAAATAATTTTCCTGAGTGCACAGGTGAATTTTTAGCTAAATATTTACTTAAGAACTAAAAATAATATTCCAGTGGACCCAGCTGCAATGTGTGATATCCTTGCCTGCTGCCAGTGGAGTGTGCAGGGCGGGTGGCCAGTGTGGACTCAGCTGCAGCCACACCTGGTTGCAAAGCCACAGCACATCTCTCCTTTGCCAAAAATGTAAGACCTCTCTCAGAGGGTTTTGACTGGTTCTTCACTTGCCCAGGAAGAAATTGCCCTGGATTTGCTATCCAAAGGGCACTTTGTGTTCAGCCTGCAGAGATGCTGGTCTGCTCCTGGTACCACCTCCTGCAGCAGGCGAGGTGGATGGGGCTGTGTATGGCGTGGTATGATGGGCACATTATGGTGTGACGGGCACGTTGTGGTGTGATGGGCTCAGTGTGGTGTGACCACCAGCCCTTGGCTTCCTGGGCACCAGGCTGGGTGCTGCCATGGGGCAGGAGCAGCCCCATGCTGCAGGCTGGGCTGGGGACCGAGGCCACCAGCACACCTCAGCATCTCATATTCCCTGCCAGCAGCCCTGTGCCGCTGGGCTGAGCACTGCCCCGCTGGGTCTGGGCAGGGTCACCCAGCACCCTCACAGGGCTACAGGCATCCAAGAGGCAAAAGGCAAGGCTTTGGAGAGCAGCCCTGTGGAGTGTGCAGAGGCAGAAATCCCCGTGGGACAAAGCTCTGCCTGGGAAGGCAGGCTGAGAAGCTGTGAGTAAGCAATGTTCCCGGTGGTGTTTGTCCCTGACGTGTTCAAGGTAAAAGGAATGAGCGTGTTCTTTGTAAGTAAACAAGCCTGAGGGAAACGTCTGCCTTGTGCTTTTGGATTCCCAGAACTGAGCCCGAAGTGAAGGGACAGCAGTTGCCGCTGCCATGCACATTTTGGGGCAGTTTCAGAGCTTGTCTTTGTGCGGGTTGGCTCGCTGCCCGGTCAGGTTCTGGTCAGTACTGAAGAGCTCTCGCTCTGGGGTTCCTCCTTTGTGTTGTTTTTCCGTGCTGTTGTCCCCCTCCAGATGCCTCAGGTGTGCCCTCGGTTGTTCCCTGGGGCCGTTCTCCCCGCTGCCTGTGCCCCCGCTGTGGTTCACGGTCCTGCCCGTGGTGGCAGACGCTGCGGGGCCGTGTTCTCTTTGCAAGGCAGGTGGGGAAGTGATGAAGGTGAGAAACAGAGCCCGGAGCCCTGAGTGTGTGTTTGTGGCTGGTTTAGAGCGAAATTCAGACTCACCGAGTGCCAGGCAGCAGAGCTGCGAGCATATGTGTTAGGGGATGACAAATAAAGCGGGCTGAGGCGCACGGCAGGGTACCATATGGTAATGCAGACAGCCTCTGAGCGAGTGAAGAGCTCGGGAGAGCCAGCGCTCCTGCACACGTCCAACACCTCTAGTCTGCTAAGTGCTGGTTTAAAATAGACGCTGCACGTCACTCCTTGCACATCAGAGACGCTCTGCCTGCCGTGTCCTGCCCGGGCTGCTGCCATGTCTGCTCCAAGCAAGCCCGAGCAGTGCCTCTTCAGGTCGGCTCCTTTCTGATTTCTCTCCCGTGATACCTCCGCCGCGACGTGGTGCCCAGGCTCTGCCGACACGCACGATGCTGCAGCCCGGGCCGCTGAGCACGATGCGTATCCGTGTCAGCTTTTAAGTCATCAGTTGTGGCTTGTTAGCAGAAAGCTGATGAAAATGCCCAGCTTGGGAGGTGTCTGGTGCATTCCTCCAGAGCCGATTTCTAGCGATCATCATGGAAGAGCAGGAAAAGCACTTGGGATCATTTTTACCTGACAAAACAAGGCAATGTGCCACCAGCACACAGCTTTCCCTGCCCTTGCCCCTTCCCTTCCCTGTGTTGAAAGTCCAGGTCCAGAATAGCAATCAAGGCAGGCAAAATGTGGAATTTATCAACAGCTTGCCTGGTTCTTCTCTTTGCCTGGCTTAGTATTGCTGTAAATCTGTTCGTGGCTTTGGGAGAAGTCAGTGAGACACCCTGAGAAGAAACGAGACACCACAAACCCTGGGGACATGCCAGGGACTAGAGTCAGGGCCCACTCAGGACCGGCTGCAGCACCCGGTGCTGGTCCATGCGCTCCCCCGAGCGCTGCGCTTGCTCCCTTCCTGCCTGGTATTTTCCTGCTCTCCAGGCTTTGGAATCCAGATGGTGCCTAGGGTTTTTATTTTTTTTTCAGGGATATTTTTATCCCTTCGTCCTTCCCTCGCTGGGCCTGCGGGTGCGTGTGACAGGCACTGTGTGCCTGTGGGTGCAGGCAGAGGCAGGAGGGCTGGGAGGAGATTTTGACAGCAACAAGGCGCAGGGCACAGGGCCTCTGTGGAGCTCACCAAGCCACTGTGCCTGTCGAGGCCAATCACAGCTCAAAAACAGGATGAGAAATATTTTTTCTTCAGGCAGCAGACGGGGGCTTGGCCTAGCACGTCCCAGCCCTGTCCTCTCCAGTGCCACCGGCTCCTGCCCACGTGCGCTGTGCAGGCAGGGTGCCTGCGGGGACAGGGGACGAGCAGGTCCCCAGGCAGGGTGGCTGTGCTTGGCTGTCCCTGCTGCACTGCTCCGCGTGCCGGCCTTGTTAGGATTTGAGCTTTCTCTGCATGGGGCTGCTCGAGCAGCTTCCTGCACCCTGCCGAGGACTGGGGGCTTCCAGGCAGCGATGAGCTTACACTGGTTCCGTTTTAAAAAATGAGCTGTCCAGACCTCACATTATCCAAATATTTTGAGATGGAAACACGTGAAGAGACTAAATGCTGCCTACAGAGGAGGTGTCCTGGCCTGGTATCTCCTGCAGCTGCTGATGTCAGACCCAGTTCTTGCCTCATTTGCAGGCCGAGGTGAGGGATTTCTGGGCATACGGCACCTCCGGTGCTGTGCCAGATGTGGGGCTTGGGGGCACGGGGCTTTTGCCATTCAGGAAGTGCAGGAGCCTCCTGAAAGTACCCTTTTGGCATGTCCCTTGTCATTTTTAAGTGTTACTGCCAGCCACTTACTGGAAGCAGATGAGGCATGTACAATAAAGGATGAAACTATCCCAGAAAATCCCATTTTGCCTTAAACCTGTTTCAGACTGGCTAAGCCTGATTCCATGACTGCGGTCCCTGCGCTGTGATGTTCAGCCAATGTTCAGTTCAGGTAGGCATAAGCCGATCAGTTCATCCCCCTGAAAGCCATCCACAACATTGACCTTCCAATTCTTGTCTTTTTCTAGCTTGAGACACAAAAAACTCTGTTTTCCTCTGTTCCTGTACCAAGCAGAGTGGAATAGAAGTGCTCTAAATAGCCTATTTTTAGAAAATTGAGCATTTTAAACAGATGAGGTTCTTAGCCATTCAAAACTATAAATTCATCAGAAAACTGAATGAACTGCATGTGAAGTTAGCACAGAGAGAGCTGGGTTAATGATTTGCCCCGTACAAGTCAGGAAAAGAGAAGGTCACATATTTTGCATAATGACAGAGCTGAGCTGTGTGACTTTGACTCTTCCTCAGCCTGTATGTGATGTGCCAGGATGGGTGACACAGAGGTTTTACAAGAAAAAAAAAAAAAAAAGGCAGAAAAATAGAAGCTTGGGAATGAATCAATGTGACTGTTTTTTGTGTGTGCGTGTGTGTGTGTTTTTTTTTCCCTTTTCTTTTCTTTTCTGAACCCATGGAGGTGCCAGAGCTTGGCAGCGCAGCCAGCAGCCCAGGACTGCGGTGGCGGTGCCCATCCAGCGGCTGCTTGTGGGGCCAGGCGGCACCGGGCCGTGGCACAGCCAGACTGGTGGGGCCCCCGCAGGGCACTGGGGACAGTCCCTGGCACGCAGGGCCAACGCGAGGCCTCGCACCAGCCCACCCCTGTCTGCGTGTCTGTGTATTCAAACCCTTCAGCCATTCAATTCAATGCCATCATTCCAGCTGTTCAGAAGAGAAGGTGTGTAGGTTAAACACGTGTGAGCCAGCACAGGAACCCAGTGCCCCTGTAAGCTGCAATGTGCTGGGGAAAAAAGAAAAAAGCTCATAAAACCCAAACTGTTTTAGCAGCGGCAGGAGCAGTGTGACTGTGTTTCTTTGTTCTGTATTCTCATCCATTTGCAGCACAATTCTGTTTCCTGCAACTCGAACATGAAAGTTCCCATTATGGCAGCAGTGGCAGAACTGCACTTGGTAAGCGCCGGTGTGATTGTTCGGATGATTTAGAAATGGGACTTGTAATGGCTGCTACATTTAATGGGGCAGAAATTCAGATAAATTACTCCTCAGATGCAGAGCCAGCCCTCACTTACACGGGTTGAGACCCGAGCTGATTCAACCGAGGCAAGCACAGTCCCCCTGCAGCAGCACCCGGCAGCAGGCGAGGGTGGAAGCGAGCCCCTTTTTGGGATTGCTGCCAGCCCCAGCCCTCGGGGTGCTGGGCGAGGGGAGCCAAGGAGCTGGCCTTGGGGCTGTGGGCAGGTTGTGAAAGCAGCACGAAGCACGTCAGCATGAAGCACGCCCCGCGAGCGGTGCGACACGGCCCGGGCTGCTGGCAGCGCACACGGTGCCACGAAGCAGGCGTCGCTGTGAGAGTTAATGGCTAACCCCTGGAACAATGGCACCCGAGCCTCTCAGACCCAGGTCTCTGGGGCTGACCCATGGGAACCAGAGGCCCTGCAGTCGCACTGGCGAGGCCGCAGCCAGCAGCGTCTGCATTTCAAAGGGGAAAGCGCCTGGACAGGGCCCTGCTGGCTGGGCTGGCTGGCAGCTTTCGCACAGACCATGCTCCCGCTGTAAAGGACCAATTCATGGACAGCAAATACATTTCTTCATCCACTGTGACGAGCTGCCATGTCAGCAGGACAGCCGAATGCCGGCTGGTTCCTCGGTGCCATCCCCAGCCGACACTTCCAGAGCGTGGCGTCTGCCGTTCTGCGCAGGAGCTGCATTAATTTGACAAATATTTTCCTTATTAGAGAGGGGCGTTTTAAAAGAGCTGGCCTCGGAGCGGCGTGCTCCCCTCCTGCCCGGTGAGCTCTGGCTGCAGGAGCTCATTTTGCCTCATTTTGTCTCATTTTGCCTCATTTTGCCTCATTTTTTGCACCTCCCCTCTCTGGCCCCGCCGGGCTGCCGGCTGCGGGCCCTGCGCGGCGTCAGGGGGACCCCCAGAGGGCCGGGGCCGCACTGCGGGGCGCTGGGCAGGGCCCGGGCCGAGCCGTACGGAGCGGTGTAACGGCGTGCGGCTGGTGCAGCGCTGGGCTGGCAGCAATTACCCGTTGCTGCTAATTACCCGGCGGCGGGCTGCCCGCTCCGCGCTCACACCGGAGCCCACCCGGCACCGCCCGGCGGGGGGCACCACCCGCCCCCAGAGGCCCCGCCCCCAGAGGCCCCGCCCACCACAGGCCACACCCACCAGAGGCCCCGCCCACCCCGTCCCCGCCCACCCCGTCCCCGCCCCCGCTCCCCGCGCTGCCGGCAGGGGGCGTGGTCGCGGCGCGGCGGCCGGGCGGAAGTGACGCGTTGCCGCCCGCCGTGCCCCGGAGGGGCGGGGCCGTGCCGCCCGCCGCCGCCCCGCCCCGCGCCATTGTCAGCGCCGCGCCGCGGGGCACGCGGGGCCGGGCCGGGCCGGGCCGGGAGGGGCAGGGCCGGGACGGGGCCGGGACGGGGCCGCGCGGGGCCGCCCGCCGCCCATGGCCAGCCCGCCGCCGCCATAACGCCGCCATGGGGAGGTGAGCGCGGGGGGAGCGGGGAGCGGCCGGGGGGGGCCGGGGCGGGAGCGCCGCTGAGGTGAGGGGGGGGGGGGAGGCGGCTCCCGGCGGGCACCGGGGGGGGGGGGGGGGTGGCGGGGCCGGGCCCGGCGCTGTCAGCAGGGAGCGGCCGCCCCTGCCCGGCCCGGCCCTGCCCGTTCCCTGCCGCTCGGGGCTCGGTGCCGGGGCAGCCCGGGGGGCGCCGCTCGCTGCTCGCAGCCCGCGGGACCCGGAGCAGCGCGGTGCGGCCTCACCGGGCCTCGCCCTGCACGCAGCGGGCACGGGGCGGCTCTGGCAGCGCTGGCTGGGCGTGGGGCCGCCCGTCTGACGCGCCGGGAGGCACCGGGCTGCCCTCAGGGCCGCGGTGGCCGGTGCCTGGCACCCGGTACCCCAGTGCCTGCTCCGTTCCCGTGTGGAGGTGGCTGCGTGTATCCTGCTGGGCGGTCTGTCAGAGCTGCCCCCACCCCGTTCACAAAGATCAGGAGGGCACGGATGTGTCGGGAGCCGAGGTGAAAGGGCAGGGCTGCGCGTAACCCTTCCCTCCGAAACCTGTTTGCAAGGCCAGCTTCCCATCCAGGTGTGTGCCCCCAGCTCACAGCCGGCTCTCTCCCCGTTGCACTCCGGCTGTGCTGGGATCGCAGGTGGGAGGGGTGCGAGGGAACCCGCAGGGAGCCCCGGGGCTGGCGAGGGGCAGGCTGGCACGGGGCTGGCTGCCCGCAGTGTCCGTGTCCGGAGAGGGGAGCGCGGAGCCTTGCGTCACCTCGAGCTGCCAGACGCAGCATCAGCAGACACATCAAACAGCTCGTTTGGGAGGGATGCAAATGAGCCTGGGAGAGGGATAAAAACGGCTGAGCCGCCCCGCTCAGCCCCTGCTCTGCCCTCGCCTCGCTCTGCCACGTGCCCTGAGCTTCTGGGGGGGAGAAGGCAGCTCCAGCTCCTCAGGGCAGCTCCCGGGGCAGCTCCTGGGGCAGGAGAACAGAGGCAGGGGCACGATGCCAGCGCGGCCGTGTGTATTTTCTGTTTGCCAGCTGGTACTCTGAAGCAATGCTTAAATATATAGCAAAAGTCTGATGCTAAAATAGGATCTAGGGACAGCCGGCCTAAAATAGCTAGGCCCCCTTTTAACCGCCTCACCCCTGCCAACGGGGGGAAAAGGTATTTGATTTGCTCCCATTCCTCTCAAAAGAGGATCCCAGCATCTGCTCTTGTATCTTTTATCTCTTCTGTGCGTAAATGGGTAAAAACTTAGCCTGCTGGTCTGTGTGTGTACACAGCTACGGAAGGAGCCAGCGGTGGTGTTGAATGTGGTGTCTCGGAGCGATAATTGCTCTCATCCAGCCTCTGTGTGAGAGAACCCAGAGATCCACTGGGATCTGTTGTAGCTTGGCGTGATGAGGGTGTGCGAGTGCGTCCAGGGATGGCTTACTTGCCTTGAGACCTGGGGGTAGGTGAGACTGAGACAGTGTAAGAGCATGTTAGTGACAGCAGCTGACAGTGTCTAAACACACAGCTTTTAAATCCTGCTCTGAACAGGTCCTTAATGCGTCTGAACTGAAAAGCCATTTAGTTTTTTTACATAACTGTATGCATCTGTGAGGTGAGGAACAGCAGTATTTCCTGGCGGTGCTTGAAACCTGAATTCAGAAAAGTTCAAGGTGTGTTCTGTTTTTTTTGAGCTCATCAATTTAGAAAGTGCCACTGACTACAAAATGTGAGGAATTTAATGGAGATGCTTTCGAGAAACAACTTTTTTCTTTTCTTCTTTAGCTGTTTGCAGCCAAAGCACAGTTTGAGTAGTGCTTTCAGAAGCAGGTAAGGACTGTGGGTGAGTGGCAGAGCAGCTACAGTGCAAGTTTTCTCTGCCAGGCTGGGGTACGAGTGCGCTGTGTCCCAGCTGGAGCTGCTGGCACACCCCTGAGGATGTGGTCCCATCACCTGGGGGCACGCAGTTGGTGTCCGCAGGTCTCTGCCTCGCAGTGGGTTGCATTTGTACGTCCTGCTGGCGTTCAGTAGGTGCTCTCCAAGCTGTTCTTGAATAACGAGATCCACAGCGAGCCGTGATTACAGAGGCCAGGCTCCTCAGTGCTGCTTTCATGCTGGTTCGTGGGATGCTCCTGTTCTCTGGCAGGAGCGCTGGCGGTGCGGCGACGTTCCCAGTAACGTGGGAGAAGGAGCGGCGTGCTGCAGAAGCCCGGTGGTGTTCTCATTAGCAGCTCAGAGGCCGGCTTTCCCCTGGAAGGCCAGAACTGACCTGATGATTCATCTGCTGGTGAATAGTCAACATCAGGTGCTGCATCACCGCCTCAGCCGGTTATTATGCGATCCCTCCTCTAAGCAGGGCTCCTTTGATCTGCTCTTTTCATTTCGTGCTGAATTCCTCCTGCTCCTCGGAGCTCCACCTCGCCTGCCGAGCCGCTGCTGGCCGTGAGGGCTGCTCCGCGGGCTGCTGGCTGTGCTGGCAGCCGGGCAGTGGGCTAAGGGCCTGTGGGGCTGAGAGCTGCCTGCTTGCGATGGGAACACCTCCTGCATTCCTCGGGCCTGCACGTTAGCATAACGCCCCTAAAGCCCCAGGAGCAAGTCCCTGATGGAGCGATTGTGCTCCCTTCTTTTCAAGTGCAAAGGCAGTGCAGCTCCCTAAGCTCTTGGGGTAACAGTGAGCTCTGCGCGGGGCTGCTCGCTGTGGCTGCGGCGTGTCCAGGGAACCGACTCCTGCTGAGGAGGGAAGTGTCGGGAAGGAAACACTGCAGAGGTCTTTCGTGACTGAAATGTGAGCAAACGGAGGGATGATTGTACATTATCCCTCTTGATGCAGGAGCTGGGAAATATCGTGTGTAGGCAAGGGGCAGCGGCTCTAAAAGGCAGCGTTTGTGTGGTGCCTGTGGGGCACTGGAGGGGGATTCTCCTTTCAAGAAAGGAATTGGATATCTCTGGGTCTGTGAGCGGAGCGCTAAGTGCGGGGGTCTGGGTGCAGTGTCAGGCTGGGGAGTGCATCTCTGAGGCGTGGGGGCAGAGGGGAGGACAGGTGACCTGTGTGTGTGTGTGTCCCCACGCTGCTTCCAAGGCATCAGCCACCAGCCTCTGCAGCCGGCAGGTGGTTGGGCCGGGCACACAGTTTGTTGCTGACCTGAAAGGGGGCTGAACGGCTGCACTGCTAGAAGTGACTGCTGCGGGTGAGCACTGCCCCTTCCTCTGAGTGGCAGGCCACGGTTCTGCGCTGTTACCTGTGGTGCTGCTGAGCAGATGCGCGTGGCTGTGTGTTGTTCCTTGTAACTTGGCTCCCGTCTGTCCTGGAGAAAGCAGCCAGCAGCTGGTCGGGGAGGTCAGTGAGCACAAACAGCTCGGCTGGTGGCAGCTCCCTGGGGCACGAGGCAAGGGGAGGATCTGAGGGCTGCCCTGAGCAGAGCTGGAGGTAGGGAGAGGGGAGAGCACCGACGCTGTTCCCCAGGCTCCCTGCAGAAGCAGAGCTGGTGCTGCAGCTCTGAACCTCACACCCTGTGTACCCGGGGTGCTCCTTGTCAGGGTGCTGAGGCCAGGGCTCCTCAGCGGGACGGCAGCGGGCAGGAGGGCTGGTGCAGCGCGGCTGTAGGTAGCTGTGCTCAGTGGGGTCAGGCAGTTCTGAGAAAAGCAGCTCCAAACCTCGCCTCTCTGCTAATAAGCTGCGGCAGAGAGTCCAACAAACACCTCTTCTAATTGCAGGTCTGCTGTGTGTCTGGCGCGTATCCTGTAACAGTAGGAGCAGGTTGGCAGCCTTTCGACAGCAGCCTTTGGCTGGGCGGATAGCTGGGAGGCTCGAGGTGGCTTCCTTTTGAAGTCCTGCAAGCTGCTGATGGCTGCTTTCGTGCATGTGTGTGCCTCAGCAGGCCCCTCCAACCTCGCTGCGAATGGCCCGGGGTTCCTGGCCGCGCAGCCGGCGCTGTGGTTGCCCCAGCCCTTTTGCTGGGCGAGCAGGGCTGCCTCCCCGCCTGCTGTGCCTGCTGCTCTCCTGGCACTTCTGCGCCACGTGGTGAGCTGCATGAGGGCGTTAATTTTGGTGAAACTCCATCTCTCTGCCGGGGTGCTTCCAGCTGGGGTCAGTTCGTGGTTCGTGCCGGTGCTGAGGAGGGGTCACTGGTGGTGTGAGTGGTCGGGGTGACGGGGGACACCATCTGCCACCTCTGTGTGCAGCCTTGCTGGTCATCACCAGAGCTGTAGGGCTGCCTTCGGCTGGGCTCTGCTCGCTGCCACAGGTCCCTCCACCGAGCTCAGCGACCTGCGCTGGCAGTCGGAGGGAGCAGGGGGGAGCTGGCAGCCTCCCGAGGAGCAAATGCAGAGTTAAACAAAATGCGTGTTTGTATCAGCCTAAAACAGGCCGTGCTATTTAGGGCTGCCCGCTGCAATGAAGCTGCCTCTTGTGTTTGTGTGGGTGGGCTGGAACAATTAAGTCATTTTAAGGCGGAATCTTAAAAGAGAAATAAAATGAAAAGATGAGGGTTTGGTTTAAGAGAGAGTGAATTAATTGCATCGTGTTAGGTTGGAGGAAGATAGTTGGCATGTGCAGGCTGTTGATTATCGGTAAGAGTCGTGTCCGAGTTGCATGTTGAGCCTCTCGCCTTCGCTAGGTGTGATGTGCTCCTTGCTGCTCACCTGTTAGCAAGCGGCTCCTTTCTGATGCTCGGGTGAAGCTGGAGCTCAGTGCAGCAGCCTGCTGAGACGCCGGCCTCTGATGGCGAGGACTGCACAAACCCTGGGCCGTGGGGTGACCTGGCGGGGTATTTACGTGGCTGGCTGTCCCGGGGCGTTGTAACGCCTGGCTCCCTGTCCTCTGCTGTCAGAGTGGAAAGATTTACCCAGACTAGTGCACTGCAATTTGTATTAAATCAGCTAAATCATAGCCACTTAAGAGGAACTGAGATTACATTTAAAAAAGCTATCTTGAGTTTTTTAACCTGGCTCAAGTGAAATGATGAAAAGAATGTAGATGTACTGGTAGCTCATGAAAACAGTGCCGACGCTTGGTCTCTTGGAAAGAGGAAAAAAGGGAGGGACGCGCTTCTCACAGATGCGGTTACAGTAGAGTACAGTAAATGGTTGGAAAACAGTCACATTTTGTTCCAGATGGTCCTTCTTAATTATCGGACACTGATCTAAGCAACTTTTATTCTGCTTGACCCGTGTTTTTGGACTGAATGGCAGAACCTGTGCGCATCACAGAGAGGTGCTTGGTGGAGCTTGAGCCCAGGAAGGGACACGCACGGTGCTTTGTGTCCCTGGGGAGCAGCAGCTCCTGTCACAGGCCTGCCGAGGAGCCGGGGTTACGCAGCCCGGCCCTGCACCATGCACGTGTGGCACAGGTGAAGCACGGCTCGCGGTGTGGCCGGCGGCTTCCCCTCTTCCAGATGTCGTGGCTTGGTCTCTCCTCCGTGTCTGTGCTCATGGCTCCTGTTGTCAGGACCGTGCACTCCTTAACGTTTCTTCCACACCTCCTTGGCTTTGCTTTGCTATCTCTTTTAACCTCAAATTAGTTGATTGTCAATTAAGCCTTTGCAAATGTGCCAGAAGTGCCACGTAGACACTTTTGTGTGTGTTTGTGGACCCGCGTGTTTGCATCAGCCTTTAGCAGAGAATAACCTAAATGAATAACTTGTTCCGGCTTGCCTACACAATAAGGTGTTTTTCAGCCTTGAGTAGGCACCTCGCACACAGGTAAGACTCGTGTCCTTACCTCTGGAGCAGCCCTTGCAGTAATTGTTCTGTGAAACCTGTTCTCAGATCTGAAGCTGCTGAGACCTTTCCCCTGTCCGTGTCCCTCATCTCTCTCACACACACACAGTATTTCGAAGAATGAGTGCATCGATATGACTAGTTTTAGGTTATGGAAATAAACTGAAGCTCCATTAAAGTACATTTATTTGAAAGAAACATGGTATTCCCATGCCGTGTGCAAAAATGGCTTTTTTATGAGTGGGCCAAGTTTTCCCCTCAGTTAAGGTTCTGGTCCTGGATGTTGTTCAGACACTGCAGTATTTGTTGGACTCTGCTGTGAGTAATGTCCGTGACTGAGGGAGTTTTGCTTTGAGTTGGGATGGGCGAAGCGCTGTGCCCCTGTGAGCCGTGAGCACAAGCCCCCTTGTAGAGGCAGGCAGCTTTCTCACACAGTCTGTGGTGAGCAGTTGGCGCTTGAGCCTGCAGTGCAGTTTTCTGCCTCCTTTAACAAAGGCTCTGCCAGGGTAAAGCTCACTTTGTCTCTGGTCTGGGGATGTGTGAAACCTTGCTGTGTAGACCTGTTACAGTTACGTTGGTTTGGCTCCCCATGCAGGTGCTCTGTATTCTCAAAAGACCCTCTTGCATGGAACCGGGAGCATCGAAGGCCACGAAATGCCAGCTAGAGAACCATCCCCGCTCCTCCCTTGGTAGGCGAGCCTTTATCGGGCACCTTCGGCAGGGCTGCAGCGTTCCCAGCACGTGTTCCTCTGCCCAGGCTCCTGGCACCCGATGGCTGCTTCCCTTGTAGGCCAGGGCGGGGGCAGGAAGCAGATTTACGGTCTTCCTTGGCTGGGATGGGACAAACTGGAAGGAGAAGCAAGTGCCCTTCTTCAGGCCTGAAGGCAGTTGAGAGCCAAACAAAGCGAGGCCCCTCCTTGGGGCTTGGCATCGGCGGGGGGCCCGTCATGGCCCAGAGGCTGCGCAGGGAAGGGTCCCTTCTGAAACACTCACCGGTGTGAGTATGGAGAAAATAAAACCAACACCAGAGAGACATCAACACTGAGCTGCAAAGGGAAACCTTTGAGGTTTTGGTGTGCCAAGAGTGGAAAAGGGCATGCCATCTTTTTTTTTTTTTCCCCAAAAAGTTCTGAAATATTCTTCCCCAAAAGAAAGCTGTTAGGCCTTCTGCAATGCTGGATCCTGTGCTGGTTTCACAGGTGTCTGGCTGTGTGTGAAGGGAAGGATTCTCCTGAATTAGCGGGTTGTGTTTGTAAGAGCTGGTGTGTAAACACGTTGCATGCTGCAAATGTGCCTCCTAGCCTTAGCTCTTGAAGGTGCTCTGAGAGCAGTTTCCCTAAAAGTCCCCTTCTGAAGGTGGTGCCTTCTTACAGCAAGAGCCCAGACTCGGGTCATTCTTTAGTTTTGTGCTCGGGCTTAGTTTTGCACTGGGAGTTTTCTTGTTCTCTGTATTGTGCTGCAGGCTCTGCAGGAAGATACTGGCACCTGTGAGTGGTTTGTGTGCGCTCTTCTGGCACTGCTGAAACTTCCAGGGGAGGATGTACTGAATTCAGTTCACAATGGCACGTTAATCCAGAAATGGATGTCAAGAAAGCCAGAAATGTCTGATTTAATGCTCTCAATTTACCGATCACAACTGGGTAAACAAGGTGTCTGTTAAATGTATTAATTGACAAGTTGCTGCAGCTCCTAGTTCTTACCCAAATTGTTCCTGGGGTTGCAGCAGATTATGCAATTATCTTTTGTTCAAAGAACTGAAGAAAAAAGTGAGTCCTCCCTTGGTTAATGATTATTGTTCAAGAGGACTACGGCAGCTGCTGTGTCAATAAGCAAGCCAACGGCAAGGGGAGAGTCGAGGATTGTACAGCTAACCGGGGTTTGTGCCTTTTCCTTCGTAATAAAGGTGAAATGGGTTTCCTTACATAGTGTTCCATCAATTTCCTGAGAGGCCAAAGAAATCTTTAAGTATCTAAATGTGTAAGGGAGACTGCTGATGTTCTGATCCCGACAGGCCATTGTGGCACACAGACAGGCTGTGTGGAGGGCTGGCAGTGCCAGCAGCAGGGTGGGCTCGGTTCCTGCTGGCTGTAGGTGTGCTGCCCTGCATCCCGTGCACCCGCAGCAGCCTTGCTCATCTTCGGCTTGCACAACTCCTCCTTTTCCAGCACAGATCAGATTTTTGAAGTGTTCTCATTGCAATTTTGGTAACTTACTCTCCTGCATCGCTGCCTCTTACAGTAAAATGTAAGCTGTAAGTCCTAGAAACCAGAGGTCTGGGCGTTCAGGCGGAGGTGTGGGGCTGTGCTGGGCGGTGTGTGAGGTGTACACGGGGCAGTGCAAAGCAGGCTGCCCTGAGCAGCTGTGACTGAGCTGCTCTGTGGGTCCTGCTCCCTCCCGTGCTGTGTACCTCCTCTGCAACGTGCTTGTCCTTTTCTGCTGCCTCTTGCCCCGTGCACTTTTCGAGTCGCTTTTGCTCGAACTGTTGGTTGGGGAAGCACCTTCAGGGCCTGCCCCTGCCCGTTGCTGCCCGCCAGCACAGCGTGCTGCCAGTAGCAGTAAAGAGCCGGGTTCTTGCCTTCTGTCCCCTCAGCTGTAACAAGGTTGTCTTTTGCATGGGAAGTGGCCTTTAATGTCTGTAGTGAGTATTATCAATATGTTCACTTATGTTAAACAGTAATGAACTTTTTGTCAGAGAAGAACAAAATATAAGTGGAAAGCCAGATGTAAAATCAATTACTGAAGTTGTGACTTAACTCAGTAACTTAAATCCATGTAAGCACCTCCAGGCTGAACGGTGATCAGATGCGTACCAAGCCTGAAATGCACAGCCCGTCTCGGCAGACTTAGCATGTTATTTGGGAAACTCGAGAAAACCAAGAACAATTCCAGTGTTTTTTGACCTTGAATTTTGCATAGCTTTTCTTCAAACCATTATGCTAGCACAGTTACTCAGGATGCTACATTTTGGCTTTCTGTAGCTACCTTTTTCCCAGTGGTAGCCCAAGGAAACCTCCGTCCTGTGCATCTGTCCTGGGTGCAGAATGCTCTGTTAAGCGAAGTGGCTGCTGCAGAACGGGGAGTGTGGCTTACCGGGTGCTGGATGGGTGCGGGTTTATGCAGAGTGCCAGCTGAGGAGGGGGGCTGGGGTTATGCAGTGCTTTGAAATAATGACTTACTGATATTTATGCATTTCTCAGAACAAGACTGAGTTAGAGGGAGGAGACAGGGATGAGATGGGATGAAGTCCTGGAGGAGTGTGGCAGTACCACGGGGAGCTTTACCAGCCTAGGAGGAGCTTCTGGAAAGCCAGCGTGGCGTAGTACCGCCCCGGCGTCGTGCTGCGGAGAGCTGGAGCAGCCTAGGAAGGATGGAAATGCTCCGTACGGTGCTAAAATAATTCTGGGCAGCGCTGCTTGCCGGAGGCAGCTCGTGTAGACTGGCTGGATTTTCAGGTGGCCAGGGATTGTTTTTACCTGTGGAGCAGTACAGACCTGCAAAGATCCCTGGCTTGTACAAATCGCCCCTCCCCAGCGCTGCTCGTTTGGCAACTCTGCCGCAGGAAGCTCACCACAAAAGTGCTTTGAAGCTGTTGGGTTTCTTTGCAGCCCTGCTGGTGGGAGCCTCAGCGGTGCTGGGTTTGGTGCGGTGGCTCAGAGCTGGCGTTGCTGCTGCTGCCCCATAGCACTGTGGTGGCAGCTGGATCTTTTGGGCAGCTTTTGCCCTTTTTTGTGCAGCTGGTGCCGGGGGAACCAAGGCTGTGCTGATGTGACTGCAGCAGAGCCTTTGCTCAGAGCTCTCTGGGGTTTGCAGGCCAGAACTGCCTTCTGCTCTGTGGCTCCCGTGTGGGCCTGATGCGAGGCTGTCTGCCCCCAGTCATGCGGGGATACGGCAGTTGCTGGACTTTAATGAGAGAAGACAAAGTGCAGAAATGAGATGTATGGCTTAATCACTGCTTGAAGAGGACAGCTGGAAGGTAATGCACAGTTTCAGGTCCCTCTGAACAGCTGCAGGTAAGAAGTCATCCCTTGTAAAGGGCTGTTATTTAAAGATCTGTTATTAAGAATTACATTTCTTGCAGCGGTGTTTTTTAAGTCTCCAAACCAGCATTAACCTGTGTCCAGCAACATTTGCCTTCATCAGAACCCAGATGCTGCATCGTTAAACGCTTGGGGTCATAGCTAGAGATCCCAACTGACTGGCACCAGGGCTGTGCTCTTCTGACGGTGATAAGGAGAAAGAACAAAGGGTGTTGAACTCGGCTATGGAAAGCTGTCAGATTGTGCATTGCATGAGGTTATAAAAGCTATTTTAACCCCCCTAAAAAAGTGTGAGGGTGGAGGAGGAACTCGGTTCTCTCTCCTTAGTCTTCTCCTGAAGTGCCCTGAATGAGATCCCACCCCAGGCCCCAAGCTGCTGTCTGTCACACAGCTGGAGGAGGACGTGCTTCAGGCACCCTGAACTTCTTCCTTGGACGTTGACACAAGTTCAGGCTAAACCTTTTGTAAGCAAGCTGAAAATCATCTGCGATGTCGTATATGTGAGTTGGAGTGGTGTGGAAGGTAGCTGAAGGAGGTGACCGAAAGGGGTGTCTGTGTATTGGAAGGCAAATGAAAAGGTCAGGATAGGGGAGTTTCCAGAAAATGGGGTGAAAATGATCCCTTTGAAAGTCTTGAAGTGAGTGAAAATGATCGTGGTGACAAAGCATGGAATAAGAGAAGTCAAAGTGCTTTTTCTTGGTTAGATGGTTCATGCCATGTCGTTTTTGTAGCCATCTGAATTTTGGTTTAGTGTCCTGTTGTAAGTTAGGTGTTAAGAAACTGCTGCAATGTTCTTTTTATTCAGGAAAATTCTATGCAGAGAGGTTTTATTTGATTGTGTAAATGGTTATTCATGGAAAACAAATCTGAGCGACAAAGAACTTGATGCTGTAGTGGTTTGTGAGTTTCAAACTCAGCTAGCCGTGGTCTTGATTATTTTTCTTCTGGGATTCTGAGAAATATTACTTGATCTTTTCTGAAAAATGCTGGCAGGACAAAAAAGAAGTCCCTCCATCAGAGAACAGTAAGATGTGCTAGAGCTTTGACCAAATGAGTGCAGTCTTATCCACATCCACATCCGTGGCAAATACCGCACAAACACGAGGTAAATGCCTGTCCCACAGCTGGGCAGGGATGGCTGCTCTCACGAGCACAAATTGTCAAATAACAGAGCAGCACTGAGCGTGTGCTGTCGCTGCTTCCCGAAGTGGGCTGCAGTTGGCAGGAGGTGGCTGTTGGAAGCTGATCTGGTTGCTGTGGGCTCCTGCTAAAATGGCAGCGCGGAGCAGCGGTCGGCACTCCGTCCTGCCCCTGGCCGAACGGGACCCATCCCGTCACTGCCCGCGAGGAGCTGTGTTAGTTGGTTTCTACTCAGCATTACGTTAAAACTGCGCTGGATGTAGAAATTCCCAGCATATATTGTGTTTGTTCCTGAAACTGCATACTCTGGCCTGCTTTGGTTGTTCACATTCACTTGATGTGATTGTCAGCTGAAAAAAACATGGGCTTTGGCGGCGCCTCAGCAGCACGGCAGCTTCCAGCAGCCCGTTCCTCGCGGAGCCCTGCCGCCCTGCGCTCAGCCTGCCCCCACTGCACCCGCTGCTGAGCAGGAAGGGGAGAGGAGGAAGCACTGCCCAGTGCACCCATTGGTGGGGCCGGGTTTTGGGGTCCTGCCAGGGTCCTGCCATCAGGACGGTGCCGCTGGTGGCTGGAGGCAGCTGCCACAGCCCCTCTGGCTTGGGGCGAGCGCTGCCCCGCGAGCCCCCCCAGCCTGCTGCTGCTGCAGGGAGCCCGGCCCACGCCGCGAGTCCCTGGTCCTCGGCGCGCCGCCTGGTTAGAGAGTAACCAGCAGCCGTGGCTGCTGCTAATTACCTACCGAGAGTTAAATACATGTTGGAAAAACTCGTCTGTGTGTGTTTGGCACGTCTTCCCCCAGAGAAGGCTGGTGCTAGTTGGTACACGCTTGGCTCCTGAGCGTGTCTGCAGCCCGGCCTGCTGTGCTCTCCTCTCCCTGTATTGATTTCCGTGCCCCCTGACGGTGCGCTCAGCACAAGCACACTGCTGCAGGCAGCTGTCTCCAGTGTCGCCTGAGTGGGACACGCATGTATGCTGCCATGGCGCCAGTCCTTTTTCCATTCCTTTATCAAGTAACACGCAGCAGCAGTATTGCTTTGTTTAATTTCCTTCTCTAGGTCACCGGTATGTCACCTTCCTTTTGTTTAAAGAGCTATGGTAAATTCTTACTCTAAACTTTCGTATCAGCTTTGTTCCTGTTATTTTTCTGATAATCCTTCTTGAGGTTATTTTGAAGTGGAAAAGGTTTTACGCTCTGCTGTCTGCGTGAGGGACTTTTTCTTTCCTCCCAGCAGGGCTGTTTTGGGAGGTACATATGGGAAACTTGGATAAAAGCAGAACCATGTAATGCTCTGGAAACTGATGTGTAGCTTTTTCCAGTTTTAATCTGTCTCCCTTCTTTGTGCGGCAAGCTGAAGTTCCAGATGTTGTTTTGGCTTGGAGATAGTGAATGGAGGGAAAAAAAAAGCATTCTTAATGTTAACAGAGTCAGACTGGCTGGTTCTGCACTGACAGGAAAATGGAGAGATAAAAACGCCATTAATGGGGCATGCGCTGCCTAAGTAGCCAATAAAACAATGCTGTCCTCGCTGGAAATAAGTCCCAGATTGGCAGTGCTCCGTGCCAACTGGGAGAGGAGACAGCTGCGGAGACTGGACTATTAAAGGGACACTAAACATTAACTTGCTTGGTGGCAGTGGGGTTCGTTAGGGTGTGCGGCTCTTGTTTTTCCCCAGTTAAAAGTTAATTCTCGGTCCCCTTCCTTCTCCCCTGCCAACACGCCTCGGTCCTGCCCGCTCAGCTCCTGCAGCGTGAGGCGCAGGGAGTGCCGGAGGCCGGGGGGAGGCGACCGCAGTAAATGTGGACTTTGCATACGTTTTTGAGGGCGGCTGGGCTCATGGCCCCTGTGGCATCTGCCCCGTCTTGGGGCACCCGTGTGGGTTTGGAAGTGCTCTGTGAGGTGTGGTTTGGGCCCGCGTGTGCTGGGCTCCTCCGGGAGCACGAAGGTGCCGGGTGCTGGCCGTGCAGCTCCCAGCAGCGGCACCAGCCTCGAGCTGTGCTGAGCAGAGCTGCTGGGATGTTCACTGGGCTCAGCCAGCAGCCAGGAATGCAGCCTCCTGTGCTGGCTGCAGCTTGTGCACGGTGCTCTGCTGGCTCTCCGTGCTCTGGGGTAAGTACATAAACGTGTGTCCCCCGTCTTCCTGGCTCGCTGCTCCCATCACGCTTACTTTGAAAATGTACGAGCAGTGTGCTTCTTAAATGGCTGCTCCAGTTCTGCTAATTTCTTCCTTAGGAAAAATAATAATTAAAAAAAATCCATTGCTGAGACTAGAAAATAGAAGTTTCTGGCCAGTGGGCAGCTTCCCCTGTCTGCCCCTTCGAGTGTGGTTCAGACGTCCGCCAGCCTTTTTCACCTCGGTGAGCAGCCACCGTAGGGGTGCCGAGGTGACTGCAGCTGTTCAGTCCCACAGAGCTGGAGCTGCTGGTGCGCTCGCTGACTCACCGGCGTTACGGAGGTGTCTGAAGTCATGTCTGTGTTTGCCGCTTGGGATCGGGATGACCCGTCCACGTCACAGCTCGCGTACTTTGCTGAGACAAGGGCTTGTTTTTGTGCGCTGCTGGGTGTGGAGGACCTGCTGTGTGTCGGTAAGCCTTACAGACGGCTGGTGTGTGTGCGGTCCTAGCCAGCTGGGTGCGTGCATTAACAGGCTCGGATTGTGACAATTTAACCCATTTTGCCTTGGTTTTGCCCCAGCGGTAGGGGTCAGTGCCTGGAGCCGGTTGGCAGGGTGTCTTTGACTGTGCAAGCGCTGCCTGGTGCCGCAGGAGCTCTGTCCTTGGAAACCCAAAGGAGCGGGATGCAGGAGGTGCTTCAGAATAGGCAGGCTGTTGCAAACGTTTGCAGGAGATGTGGAAGATGCGGCAAGGCTGCCTGGTCTGGGAGGCTGTGCCGTCTGCCTCTGTGCGGCTCCGCATTCCTGTGCTCGGCTGCCCGGAGGCAGCGGTGGGGTGTCTCGCTCATGTGGTTCGTGATTCAAGCCAAGCCCAGATGTTTTCGTGCCCGGTCTGGCCTATTTTCTGAGAATAGCTTCAGATCCCTCAGTCCATTTTGTTGTGGTTTCCGTAGCGTCTAGTCCAGCTAAGCTGGGATGGTTCCTGGCAGAAGCGCACGCTCGCAGGCAGGCGCCTCACCTCGCAGCCCTGTTCTGCAGCCCGCAGAGCTCTCGCAGCCACACCGTGCTGCTGGGAACCTGAGACCTCTCTGCTTTTGCTTTGAGTGGGAAGCCTTGCAGTGTGAAACTGCCTGTTCTATGGCCAGGAGATGGGTGCAAAGCGGGTGGGTTCCCGTGGAGGTAGGTCTGGCCTTGCTGACGACTGGCTTGACCCATCCTTTGCATTTCCACAGACCTAAGGAGATGGAAACCTTCTGGCACTGATTGTTGGACCTCTTCATTGATATTACCAGCTGCGCTGGGGGGCTGACAGAGTAACTATCCAGGGCATCCAAAATCTAGTTCATTGTAGCTTCGGAAATGCTCTTCTTACGGGAGCAGTTTGCTTGGAAGTTTTTCTGTATTCACTCCTGTAACTCGTGTACTTATCTCTGAGAACAATGGATTTATGCTGAATTCTTCTTGACACTGGGGGGAAAAAAGTTCTGTGGCCACTCTGTGTGAAAGATGCTTCCCTCCTACTGGATTCAGAATGGTCTCCTAACCCATCGTGTCCATTTAGTGAGGTGAGCTCTTGACTCAGAGCAGACCTGGGCACTGCCTCTCTGAAGCACAGGGTGAAGGATCTCCCTGACCTGTATTCAGTCCATTACAGTGATCACGGACAGACCCTCTGTGCTGAGATTTTGAGCCCTGGGAATTGCCAGTGGCTGTATGTTACAAGCTCACTTTGATCGCGAGAGCGCAGCTCAGTTTGTGTGATCACAGATGAGTGACTCCTTGACGGCCTTTCATTCAGAAATCCAGCGCTGCGCTTGCCTCTGAAGAGAAATTCAGCTCCTACTTTACTCCAGGCTTGCAGCTAGAAGTATGTGCAAGGTCAGTCACAGTAATTTAGCTGGTGAATAGTAATTTGATTGATTACTTCTGGCATCTCTTAACAGCAATTAAAATGAAAGTCGGAGTAAATGTATGGAGCAGTTCTCTGAAAATACACAAGTACAGTCAGGTTCGGCAAGGCCGTGTGGGATGCATGAATTTGAAAGCTTACAGCTAAATAGCTGAAAAGGGAAGACATCGCACAGAGCTCTGGTAAGAGGAGTCAGAACTGCAGATATTTAGAATAAATCAGTGGTAGGGAGCTGTGACAAGATGCCCGATTACTAGAGTGAGGGTTGGGCACTGCGGCAATGATGGATGTCTGTTGGGACTGTGAAAAGATAACTCCTTTTACCAGGAGGGACAGAGATGTTTGCCTGGAAGATCAAGAAGAGTGTGGCTAAAATGGTAATTAGGGAATGTCAGGGGGTAGTAATTTGGAAGGAAGGGAAGGCCTGGTGGAGGGAACAAGTCAAGCTCTCTTGGCATACTGCTCTGGATGGTGGCTGGGTTCATGTTTGCAGGCAAGGCTGGCACAGGTGAGACCGGAGAGGAACAGATGGAGACATGGTGGAGGTTGCAGAGCCTTGTGGAACCGTGGGTGAGAAAGGAGGACTGCTTCCAGGGTGCACTGAGGCAGCAGGAGCAGAGCAAGGGGAAAGGAGCAAGGTGGAGTTGTGCTGAGCAAAGGGGAAAGCTGGTGTGAAGGTCAGCAGTAAGATCATCCGTAGCCAGGTTAGTGTCACCCCTCGGGGGGGACAGGGGTCTCGTCGGAGAGCTCTAAGATGGGGAGAAGAAGAAAGCTGTTCACTACGAGTTCCTTCAGCTCATCTTTGAGTGGGTTCCTTGTGAAGTGATGGTTGGCCCCCAGTGTCACGTTCCTAGATGTACAGATGCTCTGTGCGCCTCTGTGAGGTGTTGTCCTGCTCGTACGATGTCCCTGGAAGCAGAAGAGGGGCTGAGGCTGTCTTTGTGCTGGTGCACGTCCCTGGTACGGCTGTGCTGTGAAGCAGGAGGATGGCCCACCGTGCCCCTGGTGTAATCTGATCTCTGTACTTTGTGCTGAAGAGCAGGAGAAAATGGCTCTGGCCTGTCCAAACAGGCAAGGCCAAATTGTGGAACAATATTGCTAAAACGCCGCGGTGGTGTAATATAATCTCTGAAGAATTCTGCTTTCTCATGTAGCAGGGTGTTTCCTCCGTTCTGGCCTGCTAATTGCATTCAGCTTTTTGGACTCCAGAAGTAACAGTTAATGAAAGAAGCTGACGAGACAAAGGGCTGCTCAGCGACACGTGCCGGCGGAGTGGTAGGAACTTCTGTTCCCGGGCTGATTGCTCTAAAAATATTTCCTTAATTTGTATTTGGCTTCCTTTGGCTCGCTGATATCTTGGCGTAGTTAAGCTTTAAAGTGTGTGCAGAGCAGCCACCTGACTCTTTCACGTCCCTTAGCCTTCCCTGCCAGCAGCAGCCCATCGCTCCTGCGGAGCTGCCACGCAGTGCATCGGGGCTCGCTGCCCGCAGCCCTCCCCTGCTCCCAGCGGGGCTGTCCCGCTTGGTCTGGCTGTGGGTGCCCTGTTGTCCTGCTGGGTTTTGTGGGACTGGTGGCTTTGTGCAAGTGAACGGCCCAGTTTGCTGGGTCTTGCTGCAGTTATTCTGCCAGAGCAATTAAATGGATTAAAAACCCATATATTTTTCATCTGAATTGTGTCAAAATACCCTGAGTTTCATTCTGGTTAGGGTGCTTGGGCGAAGGGTCGTAAGGCGAGTGCTGTGCTGACATTGCAGACAATGTGAAAGTAGTGGTGGAGGTTCAGATTTTCAGGCAGGCCGGCTGGGGCTGTTGGTGTCGGAGGAGGTTCCTTACTGGGGGTGAAACACCGAAATAGATAAGGGGTCACCGAGTGACCACAGCGCGCGAGGGCTCCAGTGCATTCCTTGAATTCCCATACTTGGTGTTTGGCTCTTAAATGATCCAGCCTGATAACATCAGAGGCTGAAAATAAAAGGCATTTGCACCTTTTAAAGTCCCTGCATGTGTGAAAACAGAACTGGCCTGCAGTGAGACACCGCTTAATACATCTGGAGGATTCAGGCTGCATTTTCTTCTGGCGGGGCTTGCCAGCGTGAGAGGTGATCATTAAATGCTGCTCACGTTACAGAATCAGGCCCTGGCTACTACACTAAAATAAACCAAAACATGGTAACAGCCCAAGACGAGGATGTGTATTTAAAACTTGGGGGTGGGAGGGAGGAGAACAAACAGATCAAACTGCTGTGACTTTGGGGGGGGAAAGGACTTTCCTTGCTGAGTCCAGAGCTGAAGACTTGTTTTCAGAAATGTTTTATGGTGGCTGAGGTGTTCAGAAAGAAACTTTTGATAGGCAATCTGCTAATCTTAAAAGTTACTAAAAAGACTTTAAAAGTCCTGCTCTTACTTCAAGAGTTGTTGATTTTTGTCTGTGCTGCAACTTCACCAAGAAAACAAGAATGTTGAAATTATAATGTCATTCTCTGGAAGAGTTAAAAACAAAGTGCAGGTGAGGGCTGTGTGGGAATATTTGGTGTCACAGCAGTGTACACAAACCATGCCACAGCCTTGGACTTCTCTACGGCCAGGTACTTGACACAAGTGCAGTGTTTTTAATGCCTGGTTTCAGTCTAGCGTGGTGATGAAGCATTTGACCCTATGGTAAAGCTGCAGTGCAGAAATATTTTTGCTATACCCTGCTATACCCTATCATGCTGATGTTCTGAAACTCCCAAAGTTGATCAGGGTTCTTCAGGTTTTTGAGAGCAAAATGTCATATAAAGGGAACCCATTTAGCATAGAGCCATAGAACAGCTCGGGTTGGAAGGGACCTCAAAGATCACAGAGTTTCACTGATCAGGTTGCTCAGGACCTCATCCAACCTGGCTGTGAACACCTCCGGGGATGGGGCATCCACAGCCTCTCTGGGCAGCCTGTGCCAGTGCCTCACCACCCATACAGTGAAGGATTTGTCCCTTACATCTAATCTAAATCTCACCTTTTAGTTTAAAACCATTCCCCCTTCTGTCATTATCTGACTGAGCAGAAAGCTGCTCTCCATCTTTGTTGTAAGTCCCCTTTTGCAATGAAGTCACCCCAGAGCCTTCTCACCTGTATGCTGGACAGCCCCAGCTCTCTCAGCCTGTGCAGGAGAGGTGCTCCAGCCCTCTCAGCATCTCTGTAGCCTCCTCTGGCCCCGCTCTCACAGCCCCTTCTGGTGCTGTGTCCCCAGCCCTGGATGCAGGACTCCAGGTGGGGCCCCATGAGGGCAGAGCAGAGGGGCACGATCCCCTCCCTCCCTCCCCTGCTGCCCACCCCTCTGGAGATGCAGCTGAGGACTCGGTTGGTGTCTGGGCTGTGAGCACACGCTGCCGGCTCCTGTCCAGCTTCTCGTCCCCCAGCGCCTTCCCTGCGGGGCTGCTCTCGCAGTTCTGGTCTGTGCTCACGGCTGGGATTGCCCTGGCCTGTGTGCAGCACCCTGAAGTTGGACTTGAACCTCATCATGTTCACGTGGGCCCCTTCTCCAGCCTGTCGCGGCCCCTCTGGGCGGCTGTTTGTCCCTCCTCAGGTGTTTGCACCTTCCCGGGCTGGGGCCTGCCAGCAGGAGAGCGGCCTGGCGGCAGGGCTTTGGTCAGGAGGCAGCTGGGTGCTGAAGGGAAAGGGAAAGTGAACAACGGGCACGGAACCTGGGTTCAGCCTAAAAGCAGCACAAAGCAAACAGCCCTGGAGTGATGTTATGGGAGTCTCTTTATTTGGCAGATCGTTATCTTTGGGCAAAGTCTGTCTGTCTTGGAGAGCTGGGGAGCGATCACTGAGAGCTCCCTTTGGTCTCCTTCTCTCGTGGGGACCCGAGAAGCATTTTCACAGTGACTCCAAACCAGCCCATGGCTCTGCCACGAGAGCTGTCTGCCTCCACCCCGTGCTGGGGTCTGGGGGCAGGTCCCTGGCCACGAGCTGTGCTGGGGGAGCACAGCAGTGAGCAGGGCTCGTGGGCAGCTGGCCCTGTGGCCTTGCTGTCCGGAGGGAAGGGCAGGAGCGCGGTCGGTGGCGGCAGCGAGCCGAGGGCAGGGCAGCAGGGCCGGCCTTGGCTCCCCTGCCTTATGCTGGTCCCAGCCAGCTGTGAAACCGTGCCCGGCTCAAACCTGACTTTGATCTCATTGAAGCGCCTGCCCCTTCTGTGCAGGTATGAGTTAAGCTTGGAGTTTCTGCCCATACCTCTCATTTCTGCCGCCCGACAAGGCAAACACGCCCGGAACGGGCTGTAAGCAGTGTTTGGGAGTGCATCTGAAATGCCCGTGAGCTGCGAAAGTGCATTTCTCCTGAACTCCTTTGTCACATGCTGCATGGATAAAATCTCCATTACAAAGCGTTGCCTGCTGGGTGCAAGCAGCCCAGGACTCCAAGAGGTTGACTTCGAATAAGCTAAAAGCAAGTAGCTGTCAGTGTGCATTTTTTTAAGGATATGGAAACAGTTTTTACAAACAGCTTCTGATCACTCCTCAGCTGAAAATATTTGTTTGGATCCTGTGCACAGCTGTTGTGCATAAATCCAGGGTTTGTGTTCGGGGTGGAGAGAGTTTATAACGTCCCTCAAAGTTGCATACTGAGGTCTGACAGCAGATACTGGCTACGGAGAAAGAATGGTGCTGGTGGGAGAAGCGCTGTGTGGTAACAAGATCTGAAGGGGGTGTCTTTCTTGCCTCTTGTGCCCAAGGTCCTGGTGCAAATTAAGCTGCCAGATGTTAATGGAAATGGTTCGATTTGTGTGGGCATTTGGAGTGGCCTTGCCACAGTGAGTGGTGCCCAGGGTTGTCTGTAATTCTCAATTGTTTAACAGTGAAAATGTCTGTGAAAATTTACACCACACACTACAGAGTAGCCTTTGTCGTGGCACTTGCAGAGGGCAGTGCTCCCCTCTTGCAGAGGGCAGTGCTCCACATCATGCCTGTGCAGCAATAAAACGCCTGTAGTACAATCAGACAGCTTTGTCCAATGCTCAGGGTGCTTAGGGGGCTTTTGAAATACGTGAGAAGCAACAATACCAGGTGTATCTGATGTGCGCCTGAACGGCAGAGCTCTGCTCCCCGGTGCCTCCCGCAGCCCCCACGCAGGGCTGCGATCCCAGCTGCCCCCCAGCAGACCCGCGTGGGGACCTGGCCTGGGCCTTGGGCTCTCTGTGCCCCTTGTGCTGATCTGCCCCTTCCTGGGCACAGGCTGGCTGTGCCTTCCCTGCTGCTGGAGCAGTGGGTGTTGGCGTGACCCACCTCCATCAGCTGCTCACCAACCTGCTGGTGCTGCTCCTGCTTTGTGCTCGTCCCGTCCTCTTTCCAAGTGGCAGTGAAAGCTTCCGTGCTTTTAGCCCTCTTTTGCCTAGGTAAGATGTTTTTTCCTCTGAGATATTTTTTTTTTCCCCAGACACTGTGACATGTGTTGTCCCAGCACGGGACAAGTTAGAAACAGTTTCTGTAATGGGGATGTCAGCTGAAGGCAGTGGGTGACAGCACAGGCAACAAATGTGTTCTTATTGCCTATGCCAGCAGGGAGACTGGGCAGGATTTTATTTCTGTAAGTTACTCTCATGTGTGGTTACATCTTTCTTTTTAAAGGAAGGGAGTGGCTGTGCATGGGGATATCCAGAGCTGTACCTTGCTAAGAAAGAACTTGTGCTTTTCACTGGTGTTTCACACTGTACGGGCTGTTTGCCTCTTGGGGATTGTATTTGCATTCAGCAGTGTCAGGGCTCGGCTTTGCAAAGGTCGGGACAGGGGAGCCAGCACCGTGTGTGCCTCATGGCCTGCAGCCTGAGTCCGTTTGGAGCACCTGGCCTCGGAGCTGGCAGTCCTTTGTGAAGTTCCTTGAGCTGAAGTGCACCGATGTGTGCCCTCTTGCAGGTGGGTGCCAGCTGCAGTTTGGGGCTGAATTTTCATCTTGCTGGATTTTGGCAAAGCAAGAGCACCCAAGTCTGCCAGTCCCTGACGCTAGGAGCGCCTTTATGTGCTGCTCTGAGGCAGCTTGCGCGTTCGTGTGGGCTTCAATTCCAACAACCAGCCGTGAATTATTGCTTTTCAGCACACATCTTTCCTTCTGAAGGCACGGCTGTTGATGAACTTAGCTTGTGTGTGGCTACTGTGGATGGCAGAATTACAACCCAGCGCTGTGGATGTTTTCTTTTGATAGAAATCTGGCGAGGTACATGCAAAATATGTACAGCCCTTGGGCTCTTGGCTGGCTGCCACCAGGACTGTCAGTGATAGTGTGGGTGCTTCTGATCTCATCAGAGCAGTCTGAACTGCTCTAATCGTTTGTGTTCCCATGTCTGTGTCATATGAAGATGAAATGCAATCTGAAATTTCTTCTCTAATTGGACTCGCTCTCTCGTCTGGCGCGTTCCTCGCTCTATCGGGGCGGTGGTGTCAGCGACCAAACGCAGTCTCCAGCAGCCCGTGGTGGTGCCTCGTGCCCCAGCTCCTGCGCTGGGCCACGGGGCGGTGTCTGGGGAGGAGACAAGTGGTCCTCTTGGGAAGGAAAGAGGAAGGGGTATGTATTTGCTGTGGAACTGGAAAAGGCATGGGGAGTGGGGTTTTCAGAACAGATCCTTTAAAATTTTGGGTCTTGAACAGAAAACAAGAATTCTGTCAGCTCTTGAACCTACAAGAATTAGTTGTGCATCTGAATGTTAAACTGGGTAGTCTTACCGGCATGTTCTCTGCTGTATTCCTGCTTATTTATGCTCCTGAAAAGTCCACTTGATCTTTTCTTAGGAATCCAGAGCTGGCTTTCTAGCCATACCTGCCTGCTCTGCGGCTCGGCTCACGTTGTGTGCAGTTCTGCAGGTGTGTGGGGATCTGCCAGCTGCTGCCTTAAAAGCGGTTCTCTGCTGTGACCTGTAGCAAGTTGCAGACTTTCTAATTACACGATTTTCTAGGGGAAAATGTTGTTGTTTTCTTTTTTTTTTTCTTCACTGTACATAAACAGGAATTTCCATACTCCAGTGTCCAGCTCTGCCATACAGCTTCTGAGATCGGGTGGTAGGAAGCGTGGCCCGGGGTGCAGGGATCACAGGTGCTCATGTTTTCAATGCCATCTAGTGGTTCCTGCAGCTGTGGGAGCTCGGCGTAGGGCATGCAAGGGGCTGCAGACAAATGCAGTGAAGGTTGGTATGTCTAGAGAGGAAAATAAATGCTGTGCAGTATTCGCTGGTTGCTTCCTAGTTCCTCGTTCTTTGGATCAAATCCCACTCCTCCCTTGAGAAGTTCTCGTGGACTCGTCACCACCTGGTGTTTGAATCAGTGCTGGTGTTGCTATGGAGATTTATTAAGGAATGTGGTGTTCTTTATGTTCAAATTTATTTTCTGTCTCTAAACAAATAGTAAGTGGAAGAGACACGCTTGCTGGTGTTACTTGAGACAGATTTTTGTTCTTATGTGCGTTGGGTGCTTCAAAAACAAGCCTTTTGTTCAGGCCGTGGAGGCAGAGCCTGCAGCTCCCCCTGTGCTTGTGGCAGGGACAAGCTGACGGTGCCGGGTGCTGCGTGCGGCCCGTGGGGCTGCCGAGGGAGCATGGAGGGCAGCCCCAGGTCCCCGTCCTCATGCCCACGGCTCCTCAGGCTTATTTGTAAGGGCTGGTGGCACAGGCGCAGCGTGGCAGCGAGGGGCCTGCAGGCCTTCACCTGTGTGGGCAGCGCAGGCCGGGGCTGGCAGCAGGGCCCCGCTAATCCCACCGCCACCTCCTGCAGCAGGGGGCAAGGAGCAGCCAAGGCTTTAGCGTGAGGGCAGCTTTTTAACTTCCAGCGGTTACGCTCACTCTCAGATCGCTTCTGAAGGACAACACGAGTTGTGCGGGGCCCAGCGCCTGGCTCCTTCCTTCCCCGCTGCCGTGCTGAGGCCGTGCGGGCGGCGTGGGCAGGCGGGGGCGCTGGCACAGCTCCGTGCAGGGAGAGGAGCGCTGCCAGGGCCGGGGCTGAGCAGAAGCAGGGGTTAAATCCGAGGCTGGCCCGTGTGGCTGTGGCATGCCGGGCGGCTCGGCAGGCCTCTGCGGGGCGCAGGGTCGGGCCGAGGCTCCTCCGGCTGAGTCACAGCCGCGTGTGCTGGCGGCGCGCACTTGTTGCGCAGGAGTGCTGCTGTCCTGGCTCTGCTCCTCCGTGAAGCCATCCGTGGGCTCTGCTGCACAGCAGCCTTTCGCAGTGCTTCGGACGAGGGATCAGGAACGACATGCTGTCGTCGTGGCTTTGTGGCCTGTTTCCGTATTTAAGCTATTTGCCAAGGACTGCTTTAAAGTTGTCAGGCTTGCTGGTGAGCTGCTGGCTGTCACAGCCCACGCTGGCTTTGTCCTGGCGCACAGATGTGGGCAGGGGGTGCCGGGGGGCGCGGGGCTGGCTGCGGCACTGTGTGGTGTTGCCGCTCACCTGCTGAGATGCGGAGCAGTCGCTGCGGGTGGGGGGCAGCCGCCTCGCGGGGGTGCAGCATGGGATTCCCTCCTCCTCCTCCCCCTGGGAAATAAAAGGCCAGGGATTGCGTATGTTTTTGTCTTTTTTTTTTGTCAATCATTTTTGATACAAACTGTTTGAAAAGAAAACAAATACTTGCGAATTTTTCCTGGTCTCAGTGCAGGCTGCTTCCTGTGCTTTCAGTCCCTCCTCTGCAGCCTGCCTCCAGCTCAGCTCTGTGTTTAATCTCATTTCCCAGCAGAGCTCAGCTGAGTCCCTCGCTGTCTCCTTCTCTGCGCCCTGTTCCTGGCAGGCTCCAGGCTGACGTGGCTGGGTGCTGGAGGGCCCGCGGGCGCCGATGGCTGCGGGAGAGGGGCAGTGGGCGAAGCTGTAGCGTGGGTCTCACAGCAGACACAGCGCTGGGGGCAGTGTGAGGGTGCCCTGCCGTGAGGGAACAGTTCTGCTTTTCCTGAGCCAGGCGCTGGATGCAGCCACAAGCTGCAGACCTGCAGGACAGCAGGGAGCTGCTCGGTGCTGGTGGCAGAGCAGCGTGCTGCTGCTGTTACCCTGCTTCCTCAGCTCCTTCGTCTGCGGCGCTGCCTCTGCCTCACGTCCTGCTGCCAGGCCCCCTCCTGCGGGGCCCTGTGGGGCAGCATCCGTGGAATCAAAGCATCCTGCCTCTGCTCTCTGAGCCATCGGTGTGCTGAAAGAAAGAGGGCATGTCTCCTGAGCCACCTCTGCCTGGGCTTGCAGCAAGTCCTCTGGGTGCAGCACTGAGGAAACTGCTTATGCGAGCTGTGCGGGGGGCGCGACGTCGCTGCTGCCCTGTGCTGAGCTGATGCAGGGCACTGAGCACCTAGCTGCTCGCTGGGGCAGCTCCCTTCCTTCCAACCCCCTGCTGCTCGCTTGCTCAGCAATCACGCTGCACAAGACTTTATTTTACTCTGTTTCCAGTGTGACTGCTGAAGGCCAGTACCATGCAGTGATGTGTATTCGGAGCGCGTTGGCCACGCATCAGGAGCGAGGAAGTCAGTGATACCTGGGGGGTGGGTGCTACAAGTGGGAGTTTAAATTCACCAGAGGTGAAGCGGTGAGCGTTGCTTGGTCCTCCTGGTGTGCAGAGAACCTCCGTAAGAACTAAAGCTCCGTGCACTCAGGTTCATAAATTCTTGACAGCCTTAACTGATGATGAAGCAATTACCGAAATCTTTCCCTTATTCCACAAAACAAATCCATGTCAGGAAATAAATACAGAAGTAAATGGCCTGGCTTTAGTCACCGAGCACTTAGGCAGCCCGCTAATGATTTGAAAAGGCAACAACAGAAGATAGCTGAGAGAAAAATGGCAAATCAATTTGTTTCTTCAATTTTCATCTGCTTAATTAGAACTAATCTGACTAACTGAACGTAAATGGTGTTTGTAAGAGGAGCAGCAGTGACTCGGAGCCTTGCTCGCTGCTGGGAGCGCGGTGCTGCCCGCTGCTATGGCAGGGCTGCTGCACGCCGTCTGCCCGAGCCTCTGCAGGAGCACGGGGCTGGAGGGACTCGGAGTTGTCCGGCTCTGCTTGCTGGATTCAGCCCCAACAAAGGCTGATTGTAGCTAATCTCTGTGCCTTTGCAATGGTGATCGTTTCAGTGGAGAACTTAAGAGACAGCAGAGTTTCTTTTCAGTAGCCTGTTAAGTGATTCGTACTTCAAAGTGAAAAGAGGAGCTTTCATTTTCTTGTAAAGACCAAGTATCCTGGAAAAGATTTGAAGTATGCGAGAGAATCCACCCCTTTATTTGCTTTTTTTTAGATGGAGCATGTGCCTTTGCTGGTATGCTGGAAACACTCTGAGTTTTCAGAAAGGAGGTAGTTACCGATCCTCAATAGCAGAGAAATGAAGCTGGGCCATTGAGGGGAGAGCCCTTGGAAAAGAGGCACGAAACTGGACGCTTCCAAGAGTGGTCTCTCCCTTACAGACAGCTTGCTTTTTCTTGCCATCTAGCACTGGTTTCTGCTGGTTAAAGAAAGTTATTCAGAGCCGGCTGGCTCAGATCTTTTCTGTTTTCTCTCAAAGCCCAAACAATACAGTTTTACAGGACTTCCTTTTAAGTTCACAGTAATTTAACTCTTATTTAACCTGCTTGGAAGAGCCTGTCTTCTACTGTACGTGCCTGCTTGGCTCTTAAGGGTTCACGCCTTTGTTAGCACACCTCTAAATATGCACCGTAGCTGCAAATGATATTTGACTCTTAAAAAAAAAACAAAAACAATCACATTTAAGAAATTGCAGTAAATTACAAGGTTTGTAGATGAAGGAAATAACTCGTTTAGGAAACAAGACCAAGCTTGGTTATTCTGAGTCTTGTATAAGGAATTGATGAGACACTGAGAAACGCTGACTTTGGGGTGGGTACATTTTGAGATGACGGAAAGTGTGCACAGCTCTCAAGTCTCTTCTCTTTCCCCAGGCCCGCGATGATAGATGGAGTTATGATCCTTCCCGTGCTGCTGCTGCTGGTGCTTCCCCCCCGCAGTGTGCAAGGTGAGTGCCGTGGCGGCAGAGCAGCAGCTGCTGCTGCTGGCGCTGTGTTTGCTTCTCCATTTGGAGTTGCTTCAGAGGATATTTGTTGCCAGTTTATGTATAAAGTCTGTAGTATGTACGGCTGGCACAGGTCTTAGCAGGGCCTGGGGAGTGGAAGGGGGAACTTGAATGGCAAACTTGCTGTGTGTAAGGAGCAGCCCTTTGCAGCGTGTGGGCCCAGGCACACTTGCATGCTTAAAGCTGGGTTGTTAAAGCTCGAGGAAGATTCTCATGTTTGGAGCATTTAGTAATGTATTTGATAACTTTTCCGTGACAGCTTTTGTAAAGTCTTTGGAAATGCAGAGGGGCTGGTTATCCATTGGTATTCAGCTGTGTGCTTGGGAAGGCTTTAAGACGTGCAGTGCATTTTAGAGTTCCTTCAGCAACACGGGAGAAGGGTATTCCTGCTGCCATGGAGAGGTGGTGATGCTTCATCCGAAGGTCTTCTGCAAGTTGTGTGAGATGGCTGCTTCCAAACAGCCTTTTTTCAATATTGAGCAAACATTTTCTGCAAATGGTTCTTTCTCAGTTGTAAATGCGTTTCAAGTGGCTTGTGACGTGAGTCTAGTGTTTGTGGCGTATTGATCACAGCATTGCAGAATGCTTTGGGTTGGAAAGTGCATTAAAGTCCATCTGAACCCACCCCCTGCCATGGGCAGGGACACCTTCCCACACTGGGTTGCTCAAAGCCCCAGCCTGGCCTGGAAGTGTTTACAGGGATGGGGCAAACGGTGTTCGTTTTTATTTACCTTGTCAAACCTCTTTCTGAAATGCTCTGCTGAAATGTTTGCTTTCAAATGCTGATGCAAAGAACAGAAGGCAGAGCATGTTAAGTGGAATTGTTAGAAGGGATGGTGGAAGGTGAAAATAGACATGCAGAGGTTTGGTGTTTGGTTTCAGTTCTGCCTATGAACAGACAATTAAGACAATTTAAACAGAGAGGAACACTGGACAGGTGTTGGAAAACAAATCAAACTGCTAATTTTGGAATTCCTGGTTAACTTCACTTGTATACCATGCATAATGTGTAGTGCAACCTATAGGACAAAAAAAGCAAACCACCTTCCAAAGCTACCCTACAGGTGTTAAAATCTTAGTTGTTTGATCTGACATCTGTCTTAAAAAAAAAAAAGTAGGTTTTAGAGCTGAAAACTGTCCTGCTGTGTTGAAAAGACACAAGCAGGTGATCAGCAAGAGAAGAGTTACTAAATCCAAGCCGAGACATTCCTTCGCTGTTCCTTCTTTCCTGGCAATGCCTGTGATCCTAAAACCGGAGGTGTAGGATTGTGCCTACGCTGGGAGCAGAGGCAGAGCTGGGCCAGATGTGCTGCTGGACGGGGCTGTGGAAAGTGTAGCGCGGGGGCAGGAGATGTGCAGGGAGGAGATGTGCGGGTGCTGTCATCCCGTGGCCAGCTGGATGGATGTCTGCGGGGGTACGGCCCCGTGCCGTGGTGTGAGGCTGCAGTGCTGAGGGGCCCTGCTGCAGGAGCTGTGGGCCTGGGTCTGCACGTCTCCGTGGTGTGACAGTCTTGCTTTCCTTTCCCTTGCTTTATTCTGTCCCTTCCCACCCCCACCACTTCCCGTGGTGAATTTTCTCTGAGCAATTACTCGCCTGGTGCATTTCCTTACTATTGCTGCTCCCTTCTTCATGTGTGCTAGCAGGAATGCCATTTGATTTCCTTTGGAAGCAGTCTCCTACTGCCAGGCTGGTTGTACAGCAGCATCTGGGGAGGCAGAAATACCTAGGGAACCCCTCAGCAAACTTTCATTGATGCTTTTTCGTCTAGGTTTTGCCAGGTTGGTGAGGAAGGCTCGTCACAGCAGTGCAGGAGCGCGCTGCTCTGTTTGGTAAAGGCCTTTCAGTGCTGCCTGGCGTTTGAGCCCCAGTGCTGGGGCTGAGCCCCGGAGCACAGCCCTGGTTGTGGGGTTCTGCAGCGGGAGGGGGATGGATGGACGTGGATCCTCTGCTGCCCGCTCCCAGGCGTGGCTGTGCAGCAGGCACCGTGTGCTTTCCTGAAACTGGTCAGAGATGGTTGTTTTGGTGGAGAACAGCTCCTTTGTCTTCCCTTTAATATATGCTCAAAATAACTAAGTTTCAAAGCCTCCTCATTGTTTTTCTTGATCTGTTCTTTCCCAGTTCATTCTTTTCCTTTCACTAGAGTTGGGTTTGACTGTTGTTTTACCCTTTTTCCATGAGCAAAGACGTCTGGGCATATCTTCAGACATCAGTTGGGTGCTGATGCTCGACTATTGCTGCATTGCTAGCAGGCTTCAGAAGGTGGAAATAAATATGATTTTAAAAAAAAGGCAAAACTGGGTAGAATTCCAAGTGCAGAAATGTCTTTTCCGTACTTCATTGTCCAGAAAATAATTTTAAAATAAAAGTTTATTATGGCTTTAACTTCTGCGTCACTTTGTTAGCCCTGTAAAGTAGGGAAATAAGCTTTTTTTTTTTCATTTCCCAGCAAACTAAGCCACTATTAGAGCACAGTACTTGCTATATAATGTAAAGCCTATACTTAATGTCATACACAGGGAAGCATAAAGGCAAGTTAACCATCAAAAAACCAACTTGTCTAATGTTCAGCTGAATGGACTCCAGTGATCTTGATTTTTCCATGTCTGCTTTCCTTCATCTGCAATTCATTAAGGGATGAAGCCCTAGCAGATCCCACCTCTACCCCTAATCCTAGTCATTTAAAAAGGAAAATAATACAGCTGCTTTTGGACATTTTGACCTTTGAGTATGAAGCCTCTTTCACCCTCCTAGAGCTTTCAGCAGCTCCGCAACTTGGCGTAGGGTTTGTAACCTTCGTACTTTGCTTGGAAGCCGTCCCCTTTGGAAGGAGCGATCCCCGGTGCCTGAGATGCACGATGCAAATGCCCAGGGCCCTTCTTGTAAGGGTGCATGGCCATTCAGTCAGGTCTCAGCTGGCCTGGCTGGCTCACAGTCACTTACATCCCTCAGTTCTTGGCCGCCTGGCTTTATTTTCCAGCCACATATGAGGAGTGTGTGCAGGTTATCCCTCCAAACCCCTGCCTGACTGCTCTCTAAATATTGATGCACGTACTGCTGTTGCACCAGGTCTGTCTGCAGGCTGAGCTTTTGCAAGGATATGCGATGGTGCTGCGCTGCTGGAAGGAATGATTTGGTATTGTTAAAGCCCTTCTTCAATATGTAACACTGAGGCTGTCTTCAGAAAGAAAAATGGCTCTTAACTATGGTGTGCATGTTTTGACTTTTTGTATGGGTTTTTATTAGCTCGTTATTTGCTGACCATCTCACAGGGCTAACGTAGTGTTTATTTCAAATTACAGTTAAATGGAATCAGAAAAACTTTAAGGAACTGTTGCTTCAGTAAGAAAAGGTGGTCTAGTGCCTATTGAACTCCCTGGGTGGTTAGAACACAAAGCATCCTTCTACATGTGAAGAGATCAGCTCAGAACAGCCTGTGTTACCGGAAACATTTTATAGTGTTTCTCTTCAGAGAGTAGAACTTGATGTTCAGTTACCCAAATGTTTACAGTCCAGGAGTTGGATACAACATAGGAAATAAAACTGCCCAGATTAATAACTGTGCTTGTGCAACAAAACTCACCTAGAAGTAACCACCCCTCATCTCGGTTTCCTTCCATATGTACATTTCCATGGTTAACCCAGTCCTCAAAATCTCCTGATTTGCTGTTGTGTGGATTGGGACTGGAAAGGCTGGGCTGTGCCTGCACACATGAGCGTGGTGCAGCACGGCACATTCTGTGCGGTCACAGAAAGGACCTCTAAAGAGGGCTGAACATCGTAATCAGTGAAATGGAATTGCCAATGTGGAGTGCCTTGTGGTGCTTAAATACCTAGATTAGAGTCAGCACTCTAACTGTTGACTTTTGCAAGGTGAGTAAGCAAACAGAATAGAGGAACTCCAGCTGCAGCCCTTCCACAGCGATGAGCTGGGCGTGAAACTTACTCCAATACGAAGCTCTGCGTGAAGCTCATGTCAATCTGCGTGGCAAGTCAGATTGGTAGGTGTGTGCAATGGACATGGACTGAAAGCACAGCAATGGGACTGCGTTCCCAAACAAACATACACAGCATGCGATCAGGTAGCGGAGCTGTGTCTGGGCTCGGCTTCCTGCCCGTGTGTGCTGCCTGCTGCTCGCTGGCCTGACAGCCGCCGTGCCAGAGCTGCTGTGCAGCAGGAGTGCTCCGATCACCGGCTGCCTGTGGGGCTGGAGGTTTCAGCCATCGTCTGCCTTGCAGCTGGCCCGTGGCGTTTGCTGGTCGCACCTGTCCCACGGAGCTGCCAGCACGGCTAGGGGAGCTGCGGGGAGGCAGCATCCAGCACACTGCCTCTGCTGTGGGTTCCTGGCTGCCAGCAGAGCTGTGCTGTGCAAGCGGGGCTGCATTCACTGCGGGGAAATACTGCTGGGACAAGCAATGCACTGAGTTGGCTCTGTGCACGCTGAGGGTGTCTGTGCAGCAGGGTGTTAGCTGCTAAGCGTGCTGGGAGGCAGTGCCTGTCTGAGGGGTGGCGGGCTGCTCTGTGTGGGCAGGCCGGCCGGTGTGGCTGCTGCTTGGCCCATTTTGGGGTCCCAGAGCTGCTCCAAAGGGCAGCGTGTGAGGGGAGGCAGCTTTCTGCCAGAGCTCTTCCTCTGCTTTCTGTGAGTTTCCTTCAGTCTTGAAGCATCCTTGCAGCAGGAGCCGGCTGTGAACCAGGTGGGTGCTGTGAGCAGAGGGGGACGTGGGGTGAGGGTGGGTGGGGGCACGCTGCGGGGCCGCTGCCTCGGCCTGCGGGCTGGGGACATGGAGGTGTCCCGCTCACTGGGAGGCGCTGAAACCATCGCTACGAGAGGGCTGGATGGAGATCTGTACAGATCAGCAGGCTGTGGCCGTGCCCGTGGAGAAAATCCCTCAGGCCTCTGGCTGTGAACGCCGTGGGTGATTCCAGCCGGATGAGCTGCGATTAAGGGCTGGGGCTTTACACCACCGCCTGTGTCGCTGCTGGGGCAGGGAAGGGACAGGACATGGACTGTGGGAATCTGCCTCACGCCTCTTTTTTTTTTTTTTTTTTTTTTTTGAAGTCCCACAAAATTAGCAAGTTATTAGTCAGGACGTTTAAGTCTGGGGTTTTGTGTACCAGTACTTGAGATCAACGTGACAGATGCTGCCTGATTCCAGAACACGTTCCCCCATTTAGCTTTTGTTAGTGGCTCCAAAATAGCAAATTGCGTTTGTGTACTTGTGCCTTGTGGGAGGAGGGGAGGAAAATAAACGGAGTTACATTCCCGGTGGGCAGGCTCTAATGATGGGCTTGCAAAAGTCACACTCGTGGTGGCACAGGCACGGTGCTGCTATTTCAGGAGCACCCAGCGGATTGTGGTTGGAAACCTTGATAGACCTGAGGAAGGTGAGTGAGGCTGCTGTGTGTGCATGGGGGGGGTGTGGTGCAGCAGCCCTGTGCCTGTACCCTGATGGGCATCGGTGTTTTCCGGGGTGCTGGAGAGCTGTCAGGGCTTTTCGCTCACTAGCGGAGAGGCGTGCTGTGCTCTCCTTTAGTCAAACACCGAGGTGACCGGGTGTTTCGGGCAGTGTTAAAGCCACGTGCTGTTCCTGAGAGCAGCCGTGTGTGCAGCCCTGCCCAGGGGCACGGCTTTGTCTTTTTACAGCTGGGGGTCTCTGGACGTTTTGCTGGTGATACGTGGAGGAAAAGTCTCCAACTTTATACTACTTTTTTTTTGAAAGCTCTTCCACTTTCGTAGCATTTAGAGTTGGAAGGGATGCAGTGTGCTTGCTGATAGTTTGTGCTGCTTTTGTTTGCTTTTTATGGCCATGGTTACTCAGGTTTGCAAGCTGCTTCTCAAAGGCTTGTCTTCTTGGGGAAGCTGTTCCAAATTTACTGTTCAGGCGAGCTAATTAAGCCCACCAAGCCCTGTGTCGCCGTGTCTACTGGGAATTTAAATGGCCTTAATTTGGTTTAGTTACTCATTTCCAGAACACTTGGGAAAAAACATTTTCATATAGAAATACGTGGTTTGGCAAATCTGCTTTAAATTTGCGCTGTTGGTTTTTCTCCCTGTGGATGACCCTCCTGTACTGGCTACCCCAAGTCATGCGCACATGTGTGAGGCAATGTTAAATGTCACTGAACTCTGGAAATGGGAATGCTTGGAGTGGGACAGATAAGATTGGTATTTCTTTGATGGTGCAAGCTCATACTTTTGTCTTGCTGAAACAGATAAATCAGTATCGTTAGCTCCTACTTGGCGGTTCTTCAGCGCTAATTGCAAGTGATATTTCTTCCCTTAAACAGAAGATTTTATTGTCAGATGACTGCTATCACTAAATATGTGAAACTAAAAGAGTATGATGGTGTTTCTTTCTAAACTCTCCCTTTTTACAGACGATGAGCTGAAGCTGAATATGGTCCACTACGAGTGTGTGTGTGAGGGCATGTCCTGTGGGAACGGAGATCGTTGCCAAGGCCAGCAATGTTTTGCTTCTCTAAGCATTAATGACGGTGCTAAGGTTTACCAGAAAGGCTGCTTCCAAGTCTACGAACAAGGGAAAATGACGTGCAAAACACCACCATCTCCCGACCAAGCTGTTGAGTGCTGCCAAGGATACCTGTGCAATATGAATATCACTGCACAGTTGCCTTCTTCTAAAGGTGAGAGGTTAATTTATATAATGAATTTTGAGAAAGAAAAGTGATTCAACTTTGATCTGATGTAATGGGAGTGAGATGGCTTCTGTGCTAGTGAAAACCAGGCTTTAAACAGCACAGTGAGTCTCTTCCTACTTTTGTTCTCTGCCTTGGAGCCTGCTGGCAGACATCTGATGTCCGTAGGTTGAGTGCTCTGTATTGCTGAGTGAATGGTGAGTTGGAGTGCGGGGCTGAGCTGCAGCCTGTGAGCGGGCTGTGGTCGCCAGTTCCCTTTCACGTGTGGGATTTGGTCTGAAGGGGCCGGGGTATTTCTGGCAGTTGTGCAAGGAGTCACTGCAGTAGAACTACGGAGCAGAACTTTGGCTGTGTTAGGACCAACCTCTCTTCCAGTCTGGGTGGTTACCAAGTTAAATGTTTTCAGCACTCCTGGTTGTAAAAAGACATTCTCTGGGAATTCTCAAACTTTTTTTGTTTGTTCTTTCCTTTCCAAGGGCAAACCCTTCAAGGAGAAGCTGCAGGTTACAGCATGGAAACACTAATTATTGTTATACTGGCTCCTGTGATAGTGCTGATATTTTTTTCTGCGGTAGCTGTGCTGATCATCCGGAGAATACAGAAAAGTCATATGGAGAGGCTAAATTCTAGAGATGCAGAGTATGGCACAATTGAGGGACTCATTGCATCAAATGTTGGGGACAGTACATTGGCAGTAAGTAATCTTTATGCATGGTAAAAAGATGACCTCTCTTTGCTTTACTGGCTTCCAAACCCCCTCGTGTATCCCCTCATGGATAGATGAGAAATTCTCTCCTCTTCATTTTTCTCAGATAGAATCTTTAGACCCTCTTCAAACGTTAAGAGTTTTGGAAGTATTTCCCATGATGGTGCTTCTACTCCATAACATACCTTCACTGAAGAGTTGAAAAGTGGCTAAAGGAGGAAAAAAAGTCCCAAACAAATGCTTTTAACAGGATGCTGCTATATACATTGGATGGCTATTTTCTTTGTGTTTTTGGACTGTAATTCTCTTAGTGGGAGAAAGAAGGTTATTCCTTACTTAAGTAAACTCCGTGTTCAATGTCTGTGTCTTTGCTAGAAAGTGTTGGTTACCACCAGGTAGGGGAGCAGTTTTGACTGTGCCCAGAAACCTACTACAGAAAACTGCTGCACCTACTCACACTGAAGTTGACAACTGCTTTGCAGACCCAACTGTGGGCATTTCTAAAAAGGGAGATAGATCTATGGGACCACTAAAAAAAATCTGTTCTGGGGAGCTGGAAACTTTCTGGTATTTCTGTTTTTGGGGCAGAGATGTTTTTAGAAAATACCACTGTGAATAAGAGCTAGAAGAATTGCTTTTGTCACAGGACAGTACATCCTGACAAATACATTTGAGAGGGTCACTAAGGGATACCACTGGAGCAGGTAAAACTTCCTCCTTTTTTGAGGAAGAGTAAGTTGAAACGGATAGTAGTCAGACTCCCAGTCATCCGGGTGACCCCAGTGTGCATTTTGGAAATAGTCTGTGTAGGGAGGAAGTAAGCCAGCGTTTCATCCAGGAAGGACCTGGTTCTCCTGAAAGGGTGTAGTATGGAGAGATGCATTGCAGAAGATGGGTAGGAATTGGTTTGCCACCTTCTGCAGTATAATGCTGGGGGGAGACATCAAAATTAGCAAGGATAAATATGTAGAAGGTGGTGTAACAAAGTGGTAATTGGCAAGGAGTTCCATGGGAACAAAAATTTTTCTGGAATGCTGCAGGTCTGTATGCATTCAAAGAAATAGGATGAGGAGACTGTATATTGCTGATCCCATAAAACAGAAAACTAACCACCAAAAGAAGCCCCCAAAAGTCCAGCAGAGGGGGGGCCTGTCCCTGATACTAATGCGCTTGGAGGCTGGAAGGGCATTAGAGGAAAGTGTCTCACGCGTGTTATAGTGCTCCCACACTTGCTTCTAATTCACTCTGCTTACAGGAGCCCAACGCTCCAATACCCCAAAGTCCCTGTATACGCCTCCATATGGAGAGGGACTCCATCAGGGAGTGTGCTGATAGGACAAGGGGTAACGGCTTTAAACTACAAGAGGGTAGGTTTAGATGAGATGTTAGGAAGAAATTCTTTACTCAGGGTGATTACGCACTGGTACAGGCTGCCTGGAGGAGCTGAGGCTATCCCAGCCCTGATGGTGCCCGAGGCCAGGCTGGATGGGATTTGGGCAGCCTGGGCTGCTGGGAGGTCTGTGCCCATGGCAGGGGGGGGCACTGAGCGGGCTTTGAAGTCCCTTCCAGCCCAAACCAATCTGTGATGTTATGATGTATCTAACCCAATTCACTCCGTGACTAGTACTGTAATAAAGGATGTTGCTTTGGGGTATGATCAGAGATAAGATACTGGTCTGTAGGGACCTCACAGTGGCCACCCTGATAACTGCAGGATCCAGTGTGCTGTAAACTGCAGCAGCTTCATGCTGCTGCCCTGCTGTTCTGCTTCAGGTTGGCCATATATCAGCTATACTTGGCAATTTTTTAAATGTCTTTGGCTCTCTTTATTTAGCCCCAAAGGCTTGATTCTCTGTTTTAAAACAGTCTGTTTTGATGTGTTCACCACAAACCAGGCATGTGTACAACTGGTTCTGTCTTTAAGCACTGACTTCCAGCTTTTAGTGGCTCTCTTATCAGTGCTAGCCCATTTCCATTCCATTTGCAGACCTTTCACACTTTGTCATTTAATGTTCCTTGAAAACAGTGATTAAAGCCTGGGAAGAATAAATCAAATTCCTTTCAAAAGAAACAGAAAAAGTTGCTAACTGTAAGTTGTTCTGTTTAATGGAGCAGTTCTGTTCACAGCTATCAAACCCTTGTAGCTTTATGATTGTAGTGTCACTGCTGTGCCTCTTGGGTGTTGATGTGTTTAAAAAAATAAAAAATTGATAGTTTCTTGTCTGTAAATGTTCATCTAAACATCATCTAAGTCTTTGGTCAAGATTTTTCTTCTCCATTGTGTGCTTTAAATCTCTAGTTTTATTACACATCAGGTTGGTTTACATGTAGGATTAGTCTCCATAGCCCAATGAATACAGCCCTAAGCTTCCTAATGCAGAATGTGAAGAGCGGAGGCCTCCTGAAATCTTGTTTTTACAGTCATTGTTGTAGATAAGTTTTTGCCTCTCCCTGATACAAGCAGGAAGGAAAACAAGCTCTCAGTTCACATTAGAAAACAAAATAGCAGTCTCCAGTCACTCTTAAACGATCTTGTTCTTGAGCACTCATTAAAAAATTGTTAGGAGGAATGGGATTTCGTGGGATCTAGCTGAGGCCTGGTAGTGCAGTTTGCTGGGAATGTTACGGTTGATTATGCTTATGCTTTTCTATCCTATTTTTGTTTTTAAAGAAAAAGCCCAGTAATACAGGGCACCCAGATATTAATGCTTTGAACTAGTACAGCTCTAAAAGTAGCTGGGTATTAGCACTTAAAAGGTTAATAAGATTTTAACATTCAATCAGAATCTTATTCATGTTCTTTGAGCTTACACCTTAAAGTCTGGTTTCCATGCACTAAAAATACTAGAAAGTGATAAAACTCATAAGAAGTCATGAAAGATTTTGTGGAGTATCAATTGCACGTCTCGTGTATGTGATACAGGTAATAGGGTAATAGTCCTATCACCTTGTTGATTTCAAAAGCCTTCTCAGTTGTTCATAACTATGTCAGATTTGAATAGTGTGGGCCAAAACGTTCCACAGAATCACAGAATGGCTCGGGTTGGAAGGGAAGGGACCTTAAAGATCACCCAGTTCCAACCCCCCTGCCATAGGCAGGGATGCCACCCCTAGATAAGGTTAGCCAGGGCCCCGTCCAGCCTGGCCTTGAACCCTCCAGGGATGGGGCACCCACAGCCTGCTCCAGGGCCTCACCACCCTCTGAGTGAAGAATTTCTTCCTAATGATTTAGTGATAAATGATAACTGATAAGTTAATGATAAATCTTCCATGATTTATCTACTACAGGATGAGTTTTTTCTGAGGGTGTGTTCATCTGCTGTGGTTCAGCTGTTTTAATGAAGGAGAATTACAATAAACTAGTTGAATTAAAAAAACAAACAAACAAACAAAAAAAACAAAGTTCTAGTTTGCAGGGAACTTGAAATTCATCAGAGGGATGTGGTTGCTGCCCCGGCCTTCTGCTGTTGGAGCTTCCTTCTGCTCTGGTCTGGCTGAAACTCAGCTTTGCACCAGTGTGCACTGTATTTCTTGTAAATCCCCTCCCCAGAACTGGGGAGGATTGCGTGTGCACAGCCCGGCCGGGGCTACTGTGCACGCTCACCTGCTCCTTCAGGTCTCTTGGCCATGTCCCCTCCAGGAGGGTTTCAGTTTTGGGTGCTGGGGGCCACCACCTGGCGGAGCAGCTTCTGCGTGGAAGCCTTCTGCTGCTCTCTGGTTGAGGGTGAGCAAAGTGGTTAAGCAAAAAGTTCTCAGTGTCTTTCCAATGCATGTCTATTCACAAGGATGCGTAAAGCAGACTGAGAATCCCCAATACCCCGGATCAGTAGGGCTGGGACATGGCTTGAGCTCTGATTTAGTAAAAGCACATTTGTGCTGCTGTGCCCTGCTAGTCCTCTTTAACAGGGAGAAATCAAGGGGCACTGGAAGAATGGGAGAAGTCTGCGTGCATGTTCAAAAGCAAGTGGTGCTTTTCTTTGACAGATCAGTGACATACAGGGTCAAGAGATCGCCATAAGCTAAGTAAAAGGACAAAGTGTTGAAAAAAGTGAGAGCAGAATCTCCTAATAGAGGATAGTTTGTATGCTGTAAGTGAGCTTCCAGGTTCACAGGCAGTAAATGTTAATTCTTAAACAAAGCTTGTTTGGAAAGAAATTTGTGCTGTAATGCAAAATAAGATAGAAATCTGAGAATGAGACAAGGCTTAATTTGTTTGCTGTTCCTTGTTGTCCGTAAGATTTCCAAGAGAAACTGGTTATACATAAGTTGTAGGTCCCCTTCTCTTCTTCTTTGTGCACAGTATGGTCTCTCTGATGGTGAAACCTTGTGAAGAGCGTTGTCTGCTCATCTGTACAGTGGTGGCAGCAGTATATCTTGGTCCCGAGTGGCCAAGTTGTATCACCAGAGACATGGAGATACCAATAAGCTTTAACTTAAGGTGTCCTGTGAAGAGGTTTACCTTTGTATATTTAAATTACAACATGAATTACCCTGTTTTCCATCTTCTGATTCTTTCTTTTGAACAGGATTTATTGGACCATTCCTGCACATCTGGAAGTGGTTCTGGACTTCCTTTCTTGGTGCAAAGGACGGTGGCTCGCCAGATCACGCTTGTAGAGTGTGTAGGTGAGTACAAGTCTTGTTCGTGTCTAGTGCTGAGTCTTGCTAACAAATGCAGGTAGAAAACTCTATCTTGTATCCTAATTGCTGTTTTCTCAGTTGTGTGTAACGTGAAACTTTTCATGCTTCAGCTTACAGGATATATTTCTTTTTGGTAAGTGGGGTGACACTTGTACTCCTTGTGAATGTTCTGACAACTGGGAGTCAAGGAAAAGGCAGTTTTCACCATCCTGACTTCATCGGGGGTCCTGACTTTCAGTTCCTGCAAGGATCCTAGAGCCATGGGACCAAACCCTCATTTTACGTAGGCTACAGAGTTTACAGAGTTGGCTTGTGTCTCTGATCATCCTTGCTGCAGCCTTCCACTCTTAACAGTGGTTTCAAAAGGACTTTGAGACTATTAAATACTAGTTCCAAAATATCTGTCTTTCTGATATATTCCGTAGCTTACTTGCCCTGCAGTGTTGCTTTGGGAGTGTGCAATGATGTATTGTTGCTTGTCTATCCCTCTCAAAAGAGAGCAGATCTTTTTTTTTTTTAATTAAGAATAAATAATTCCTAGTAATTCTTCCCTAAAACTCTTTTGAGTCATTTTTTTTAATGGCAGAACTTTACTGTTAACTTTAAGGGTCTACTACATTTTTCTTCAGCATGTGTGTATTAATTGAATAGTGTTAAAATTGAACTTAGTATTTTTAGGAAGCACTTGGGTCAAAGGTGTCCCAAGGCTGCGACATTGAGCCTTGATGCTGTGCTGGTGCAAGAGAGATGGAGGAGGTGTGATAATGGTTGATTCTATTAGGGGGAAAAAAACACCACATTTTAAATGTTTTATGCTGCTTCTTCAGTGACTTGAATTTGGAAGCATTTAAGACACTCTTGTAAGTCACTAAAAGTTTGAACTTGTCAGGGTCTTAAATTAAGCCTGAGACTACAGTGACTGAATTGTGGTGAGTCTGTAGAGACTTGGTCTACATTTTGCCAGTGTCTTTTTGCCTTCTGTTTCCTGGTATATAGTGAGTAGGCACACGTGTTCACACTTGCATTAAATCCTAGTGTACATCCTGGGTTGTTGTATAACTTCTCATCAGAAACTGTGGAATATGATCTGCACGATTATCTGAAGAGCTACCTAGCCTGCAGTATGGAGGTGTGTGTGTCTGTCTGTCTTCCCGTGGAATTATGCCTGCTCCTGAGGTAACTCAGGCTGGCGGTATTTCCAGAGACCGCATGCTTTAGCCTATATAGCAGGAGGAGATAAAAGTGCCTGTGCAGGAATTCTCTTCGGGGTTGACAGCACTGAGCCATCAAGTGATGGGTATCTCTGTTCACTTGGTTTTATCTGCTGCTTATTGATACATGCCTTAAGGAACACTGAATGGCTCGGCGATGATGGGCAGAATTTGGATGTTTATAGTTGTCAAATCCGACAGAATGCATTGCATGTGAACCCTCAGGCTATTGTATTCCAGCTGCCATGAAGATGATGATGAGCAGAAACTTTTCCATTGTGCCTGCTCCGGGATGTTGCTTTGCTGATGGGCATTTAATACTTTCATATATTATTTTAAACTATTTGCTCGGCATGCAGACAGTGTGTGCTGATCCCCACCTGACTGATGTTTTGGTTATGGTCTGTGGGGTGTGTGTGTGTGTATGCGTTTCTTCTGTCCTCCTAACTTCAGAATTCATTGGTATATTTGTATAAATTTATTGGCTCTCAGCATCATGAGGCTGAGGTAACCTTGCTTCAGGGAATTGTGTGTGAAGTGCTATTTTCTTTCTAGACAAAGTGGAAAAGGAATTATTGCACACAATGCATTGTGGAAAATTTTAGAGGCAAATAGGCAATTATGTTGGGTTGTAGAGAAAATAAAATTTTAGCTATGTGTCCTGTAGCCTTGTTCAGCTGTGCTACAAATGGCACACGTGCTATTTCACACGTGTGTACGTGTGCCTAAGTATTTATGCATACTGCCAGCAAGCTCATGCTTGTTAGAACCTTGTTTGGGTTTAATGGCATAGTGTCTTTACGTATTGTCCTGTTAACATTATAGAAGGCAAAGGATGGCAACGAATACTAAGGTTTGTGGTGCTGTCACTTAGACTAAATTCACCCAGTCGGTCCTGCGAGGATTTATAGTTCACAACTGTTAATTACTGTGTTTTTTTGCTGACCAGGAAAGGGACGTTATGGAGAAGTCTGGAGGGGTCAGTGGCAAGGAGAAAATGTTGCTGTGAAGATCTTCTCTTCTAGGGATGAAAAATCCTGGTTCAGGGAAACTGAATTGTACAACACTGTATTGCTGCGGCATGAGAACATTTTAGGTGAGTAGCACAACCATATTTATGTTGCTCATAAAGGTAATTTAACAGTTAACTTGTAAAGTACTGCAAATTTGTCACATATCTTGCAGTCTTCAGGAGTTGCCTCCTGTATTTGCATTAAATGGTTGAAGGAAAATTTTTAAGGGGGGAGACTTGCAGGAAGGTGCTAAAATCTGCGTCCCATAACGAAATGTCTCAGCAGCCATGATTCATTGTCCTTCTGCAGAAACAGTCTTGCAGGAGGTGATCAGTGAGATCAATTCATTGTTGGCAGCATAGGATGCAGAGATGAAGGGAGGTGCCACAGACCCTCATGCTAAGGATTCAGCCTTGCAGCTCTTGTTGTGGGGTAGCAAAATGGCAAAGTAGGGTGTTGTGCAGTATGTAGGCGGAAAACTTCTAGTGAATCTGATTTTGTTGTAACTTTAGTTTAACTGGGAGAAAGAGTGGGAGGAGTTTACAAGGGGACTTAAATATTTGAATCTTTTTCCTTGTGCCTGAATAAACTGTGGTATGAATTCATTATTCTCTGCTTAATGCAACTGTTCTGCACAGAGATTGGGTCAAACTGGTAAGTAACCTGTGGTGTTTAATTTAAACTATAATTGCATTTTAAACTTCAATATGTACTTGCAAGGAAACAAGATAACGTGCGATGATTTTTAATCTGCATCCTTAGTACCTCGTGCGCTCAGTTCCAGGAGCTTAGAAAAGGGCTGCTTTTGTTGTGTTAACCCTGGCTGAAGCTTAAGTAGCCACTTTGATTCCTGGTAGAGACAACCTTCTTTGGTGTGCCAGCCTTACAAATAACAGTAACACCTTGTCTTCTGTTTACTGGCTTTACCTCGCTCACAATTTGTCTTACTTCAGTCAGTTTTACTTGGGCTCCTTCTTCTTGTTTCCTGACTGAGAATATTCCTTGGCTCTATAGCTTACCCTGCTAGATGTTTGTTTGTTTCCTGAAGCAATTCCTTTGTTACTACAAAAATAACTTAGTGGCCTCCTGAAATGTGAGTTATTGAACTTTCCTTCCCCAGAGAGCAACTAACTTGGCTGAAATTACGTTACACACTTCCCATGTTCCTCTGTTTGTGTTCAGTCTTTCTTGATAACTGTCAAATTTGTTGGCTATTTTATAGAATTTTTTTAGATGCAATATTAAACAATATCACGGATTACAGAAGTGTCACATTGTAGAGAAATCTGACTTCTAGGAGAGAAAGTGGTGGGTGTTCTTTCTGACAAATGTCATATGTGGGCTTTTAATAAACATGATTTGTTTCTCTGTCTTGAGAGTAAAACTTCGGCTGCTTCCCAGCTAAAGCTGTTGAGACCAATAGTGTGCCTCCACAAATCCAGAGGTACCAGGAAGGGAGCTACGCCTGAACATTACGTTCAGTTTTAAGACAGTTCATGGGCTTAGAAAAGAAATTCCTTTCTTCCTTCCTAGAAAATCACTGAGATACAGCTGTGCCGGGTAAAGGTGCTCTGCCTTACTTCCCCATGGCAGTGATGTGCACCCTGCTTTGCAGTAGAGCTGCTCCTACTGCTATTTTTGCTGTGCTAATCTCCTGGTGCTGCCAAGCTCTCCTTAGCCATCTGCTGCTCTGTGTTCTGCAGCTCCATTGTGAGCCGGTGTGCAGTTAAGGAGATCAGGCATTTGGAGGCTGGAGCAGTCTCAGAGGTCAGGCCGCAGCCATCCCTGTGTGGCCTTTTAAACAAGCAGAGCGTTGGGGTGGAAGTTGTTGCTGTGGTGAGACGTGCTTTTGTTCAATCTGTTTGATTTGAAGGGTGTGCCATTTCCTGTAGGGACAGTAAGCTTCTGACACGTGAAGGCTGATGGATGAAGTGCTCCAGAGACTCACCTTGAATGTAAATGTGAAGCTGGAACAACATACGTTGCCTGTTTGAGATTTGAAGCTTACACGAAACACTTCTAAACCTTTTCTCAGAAGCTTACGCTGGCTACTTCTTGTCCTTGAATAAGAAATGAAATTTTATTGCTGCTTTGCAGTGTAATCCTGTTGAGTGGACAACAGCAGATGTGCTACTACTGCCTGGTGGTTTCGTTGTTTAACTGGAAGCTAAACCTGCCAAGTCTTTTGGAAGGGAAGAGAAGGAGGGAGAGTGGAAACAAACAAACAAAAAACAAATGTGTTTTAAAAACTTTTTTCAAGTATGTGGTCCTGGCAAGTAATTGTTTGGTGTGACTGAAAAAATAGGATATGGTTATTCTTGTGTGTAGGGTTGAGTTAGTTCCAGAATAAATCATCTTCTTTCCATCATGGTAATAACCTGCAGTCTGTTTTCAGTGCAGTGTGATGGAGGACAAGTTTTAATTAAATTAAGTTTTAAATTACAGGACAGGCCTAGTAGTATTGATTCTTTTCTTAGGAGAGTCTTGAAGGAACTGTCATCTTTTTTTTTCTTCCTTTTTTTTTTTTAAGGTTTTATTGCATCTGATATGACTTCCAGAAACTCTAGTACCCAGCTGTGGTTAATTACCCACTACCACGAAATGGGGTCTCTGTATGACTATCTGCAGCTCACTACCCTGGACACTGTCAGCTGCCTGCGAATAGTCCTGTCCATAGCTAGTGGTCTTGCACATTTGCACATTGAGATATTTGGAACCCAGGGGAAGCCTGCCATTTCTCATCGGGACTTGAAGAGCAAAAATATCCTCGTCAAGAAAAATGGACAGTGCTGCATAGCAGATCTAGGTGAGTTCATTCCAGTGCTGATATACTCTGTGTTTCTGCAGTAATGTAATTATAAATATATTAGATAACCCAACCTGAAAAGCTTTGAAGTAACCTTAAAATAACCTTTTTTGGTGTTACCCTGCAGGATTATAACAGCCGCTAGATGGCACTTACAACTTAGAGATGCTGCTCTGCTGCCACCACTACTGAAGAGGCTCAGTACAGCGTCTGAGTTCAGAAATAAATGCATTGTTTTTGACTTGTTCTTAGGGTTTTAGTTGCTGAATGCCATTCATAGATTTCTGCACGTAGCAGTTGTTAGGGTTTGCTTTGCTTCTGAAGTAAATGTCCTCCTGTTTGATGTCTAAGCATCATGCACTCACTGTGCCAAGCTCTGTAGGTCTTAATGGCATCCGTCTAGCTAGAGCCTTTCCCCAGGTAATTCAGTGAGACCAGAACTGAAGTCCCTTTGACCGGCTGGTTTTAGGCTTTTAAGTGGGTAGGATGCTGAGAAGAGTTGCAAGAATGTTCATTCCAATGAATAATTCCTGTGGAACATAAACACCCAGGAAATACATAAATGCCACACACCTGCGCCACAGAGGGCTAGCCTATCTAAACTTGCAGGGGGAACAGTAAATTAAAAATAATACTAATAATGGAGGTGTATGTTGAAAAATGCAAAACTTCACAGACTGGCTTCTAATTCATAATTCACCCTGAGAAGAGGCTAGAGCATAACTGGCATTGATTATCACCACGCTAATCACGTGAAACCGTAGAATAGCTTGGGTTGGAAGGGACCTTAATGATCATCTACCTCCAACACCCTGCCAGAGGCAGGGACGCCTCCCATGAGGTCAGCTTGGCAAGGCCCCATCTGCACTGGCCTTGAACACCCCCAGGGATGGGGCACCCACAGCCTCTCTGGGCAACCTGCTCCAGTGTCTTGCTAGCAGTACAGCGAAGGATTTCCTTGAAATGTCTAGTCTAAATCTGTCTTTTTAGTTTAAGACCATTCCCCCTTGTCCTACCATTACCTACCCAAGTAAAGAGTCCTTCTCCATCTTTTTTATAAGACTCCTTTAAGTACTGAAAGTTTGCAATGAGGTTTCCACAGAGCCTTCTCTGCAGGCTGAACAGCCCCAGCTCTCTGTCTTTTTTCATAGGAGAGGTGCTCCAGCCCTCTGAGCATCTTTGTAGCCCTCCTACTACATTTATCAGAAATAGGAGAGATTTTCTGAGATAGTACAGCCATAAATGTTTCCTGTTTTAGTTTTTATGATAAAATATATATTTTTTAAACTTGAAAACTTATGCTCCTGTGATGCAGTCTTTACTTGTTACTTATGTGTAAGGAGAAGATTTAACAAAGGTTTTTCTTGCTTCTGGGATATATTCATGCCCTTTTTTCCTCTATAGCTTTGTCTTTTTTCTCCTTCTCTGGTGGCCTTCTCTTCTGTTTCAACAAATGGGCTATTAAAGAAAAAATCATGCTTACAGACTGATTAGAGCACATAAAGACTCACTACAGCTGCCCAGAGCTAAGCTGGACTTGGTTCTGTCAGTCACCCCAGGTTCTGGATTTGCGATGTACCCACTAAGAATGTGTTGGTTTGGAAAACTGAGGAATAAAACTGCTTTGACACATGTCTGCTGTTTGGAGTATGACTTTGTCTGCAGTTCAGATGCTCCACTTCTGGTGCTTGGTGTTTGCTGCCATTCAGTCCTAGTCCTTGTGGCTGGCAGTAAGCACAAGAGCTTTGTGAATTGGCTGCTCTGCTTGTCCTTCAGCACCGAGCTGGATGCTTGCATCTCCAACAGCACCCCAAGTATCCAGAGCTGCAGTTACAAAACTGTCTTGTTTCAGGTATGTCCTAGCTAAACAGAACCTGTGATAAAGTCCAAGGACAGATGTCAGCCTCACTTCAGTCTGTGACCACTGATAGACCTGGAGAAGTTCTGCCCTGTAGTTAGTCAGTTCTGCTTGTAAAGCAATTCATGTGTATGGTAACAGGTCTTATTGAGAAATGGCAGAATAAAGCTTGTATACAAAGAAAAATAAGCTCAACCCTCTTTTTACTCCCTCCTTCCATTCCACCATCACTTTCCCCCCTAGAGACATGAACATCAGGCTGAAGCAAGAGCTGGTATTTGTATAGTATTTGTAAGGACAATGCAAAGAATGCTAATAAAATACATTTGCTCGATTTCTGTTTCTGGAAGATATTCCAGTATGCTAAAGGTGATTCGTTTGCCATCCTGAAAACAATGTGTTTTAATACGTATCCCTGACAATTTTCCCCCAGAGATGTATTATTGTACAACAAGAGCCCCATTGTTTTAAATGTGCAGTGACATCTCCTGAGGTGAAAGGAAAACGAAGCAGTGCAATATCTGCTTCCTAACTTGTCAGCAGCATGGGTGCCACCATGATGAGAACCTGATTACAACATGGTTGTCCCCTGACCTTGTTGCAACACTTCTGGTTTGTAGCGTACAGGATGCTGACTTGCATCCCTCAGCCCTAAACCTTTGACCTGTCATTTTATTGGATCTGTTTTGCCCAATTTGGATGGAGCATTACAATTTTTAACAAAAGTTCTCCAGAGTCTTGCCATGTTCAGAGTTTGCTGGGAACTCTTTTTCTAACCTCTGTTTCCAGTGTGGAAGATTAAATATACATATGTATGTATAATAATAAGTACATATTCAGGATTGGAAAAAAAAATACGGTATCTTTCTAGAAGTGCTATGAGCATTTTCTTAGCAACCTGAAATTATCTGAAGGGCATTTAAATTGCAGGAGAGAGTTGTCCAGATCGTGTTACTATGAAATACAATCTGTATTGCAGATAGGTTAGTGCTTTGTGGGACTGAAGTAAAAGCTTAAGTTTCATCTAAAATAAAGTCATGTTAAATGTAAATAGTATATGTCCCTCTTACAAGAGTTGTTGAGGAAATCAGAGTCTGTTTCTTTCCCATTGCTTAGTTATGTCATGCACCTGTTGCTGTTCAATTTGCAGTGCTCTCTGTTTACCATGGCAAGATGAGTACTTTGTGTGTTTCCAAATTTACAGTAATTTAGTCCCTCACATAATGTTCTTTGCTTAAATGTTTGGTAATTAGTAGAAACCAGGTAGAGTGGTTTTGACTGACTCATTTTAGATCACTTTGAGGATGTTTATTTTTCAAGCTACTACAAATATGGTGGGTTTTATTTTTCAGCTTTATTTTTTTAACTTGCGTATATCCATCATGCAGTGTTTTTCTTCTTTTCCCCACAGCTTGGTTATAACCGCCTACCCAAAAGTTCTATAAATAAATTTGAATGCTGGGTGAAATTGTTTTCTTCTAAGTAACAGATGCCTGGCCTTCTGCATGTATGTGCCTAGAGCGCCGGTGACATCCAGTGGCTGCAAAACACTCAGTTCCTATAATAACACTTTGCAACAGTGCAATAACATGCTTAATGGTAATCCCTTAGGAGATAATTGGGCCAAGTCTGTGGACACAGTGGCTGTTTTTGACAGCAGGTTTGGAGCTGACCCAGTTGATCTTTGGACGGTTGGACTCTCAGTTCCTTCCTTTTAAGAAACTGTCTGATGGGTGTCAGTGCTCGCAGTCAATTTTAAATGTGCAGCTTTGAAGGGGATTTAACTGTGTGTGTCTTTCTGTTGCTCAGGCCTTGCGGTTATGCACTCCCAAAGCACGAATCAGTTGGATGTGGGGAACAATCCCCGTGTGGGCACCAAACGCTATATGGCTCCAGAAGTCTTGGACGAAACCATCCAGGCTGACTGCTTCGACTCTTACAAAAGGGTCGACATCTGGGCTTTTGGGCTGGTCCTCTGGGAAGTAGCTAGGCGCATGGTTAGCAATGGTGAGTATCTAGGACTCCTGTCTTTGTTTTTAAAGTGTATGAAGCAAATCATTCACTGCAAAACATCTGCCACTGAAATACATAGACTGTACAGCAAAATACTGGACCTCCAAGATATTTATATTCCTGACGTTTTGCTGCCTCTTCAGAATTGAAGTTGGGTACCAAGGTGAAGTATTGTTGCCTCACTTCTTTTAAGGAAGAGAAGGAGAGTCCCTTGCTAAAGCTGAAATAATGATAAGAAACAATTTATCTCAAATAGTTGAGCTAAAATTTTAGACCCATCTCTGAACTTTTGTGTGCCATTAAACCACAGTGAATGCTTCTAGGTGTCTATTTGCTGTGACAGTACCTATGGAACAGAGAAAGAAGACATGTAGAAAGTTAAGTAGTAAAGTGATCAGCACTCAGGGATGCTCTTGATTTACCAAGTTAAACAGCCTCACAAAGCAGGATTTGGTTGAAGCACAATTCTGATTGGAAAAAGTGGTCTTGAAATTTCTGTTTTGTAATGCACGGTGTTGCATTATTTCATTGCCAAGGAATCTGAATTTAAGAACCTTGAAGCTGGGTATCTGCTGATGTGGTTTTTCTTGTCCTTGTCAGCATAGCAGTCCTGTCTGAGTTTTGTTCCTTGGGTTTTGTTCTCTGGGGACTCAGATGTCCCTCGGGCACATGTGCCGATGTCAGCAGCGACAAGTTGTTAATTGTAACATGTTTAAATCTGAGGAAATTCTGAATCTTCATATTTGTTCATTACTTCTATTACTCCTGTGTAAGCCAAAACTGGGATTCCATAACTGACATCAGACAAAAAAAAAATCTGCTTCAGGAAAGATGACTGTTTGGTTGTGTTCCTGTGGCATGTCTGAAACCATCCCGGTGGCTGGGACCCCGCAGTGCAGATGTCCTGTGCCAGCTGGTCCAAGCACGAACCCCAACGAAGGAAGCATGGTCAGAATGGCAGGCAGTGGTTTGTGGCGTCTTTTTGACAAAACTATTGCAAGTAGGAATTTGAGGGAAGACTGTAGAGGAGAGGATTAAGGTTTCCTTGCAGATGTTCTCAGAAGGCACCTGCCAAGAGCCAGAGGGGACAGAGGAAGCATTTTTGGTGCAGAGAGATGGGTATGAGTGAGCACTGAGTGCATGGGGTAGGCTGCCCTAAGCCATGGCAGTGAAGACTCGTGGTAGCTAATGCAGAGTAACAAAGCCTGGCTCCAATGCCAGAGGAAGTTATTTGTTCCATGTTGTTTCTTGGGCACCATCTCCCCTCTGCTTGCTGAAGCCAGTGGAAATCCTGCCCAGCTGCTGTCTCGTGGGACTCCAGGGAGCATGTAGGTTCTCTAGCAGCAAGCACATACTGTTGCTCTGTTATAATACAGGACTGTTAAATACAAACCTTTTATTTCATGTTATTTGTTGGTGGCTAAAATAATTTATCCATGAGTTTAAAAAAAAAAAAAAGAAAGTATTATTCCTTTGCCAAAGGTTTCAGTACAGCAGCCACCAGGCAGCTAGTTGTCTCCATCACTGCAGTGAGCCTTGTTTTGAGAAGGCAGGCCCTTGGAAGGAGGCACTTCTGAGAAGATCTGTGGACCTTCCAAGTTTGCCAGGAAGCTCCCTGGGAACTCAAGCTCTGTCTCAAGCACCTGTCTTCTCTAGGATATTTAAAAGGTGCTTAAACAAAGCTGACTTAGAGGTTGTAAAATGCAGCAGGTAGGCTCAGCAGGCTAATTGAAGCATCCTTATAAGCCGTCAATAATTCTAAAGTGATTTAAAATAGATTCTCCTCTGAAATCAAAAGACCAGGTTAATCTGTGTGGCTAGACAGCTGTTTGGGGTTTAACTTGCAGGGTCCGTAGTGTGCAGCTCCTGGGTATAACCTTAGGAGTGACACTGGGAGCAGAAGGGGACATCCACAGGCTTTGTGTCTGTGGCCAGAGCATAGCTTGTGATCCTGCCACCTTTCTTACTGCCCCAGCAGAGGAGTTCCTTGAAGAGGGATGCAGCAAGAGGAGGTGCAAGAACATGTCAGCTGAATCACAGAGAGGGATGACGACCTCACGTTAAGGTGTATGTGGTTAATTGGAGAAAGGAGGAAAGCCCTGTGAATTCATGGTGTTAATTTTTCTGTATTCTGTTCATTGGCAAATGTATGTCGTAGGCAGTTACAAAGCGTTGCTGATTGCATTTCCCAATATCTGGAAACCTCTGGGTTGCAGTTCATGTCAGTCGGAGTGCCTTGAGGATGTGAGCCATAACTGCGTTGTTCTCAGTGCAGCTTTGTGTTCTGTGCTCTGCCTGTTTCAGCAGTCTGTGGTCTGCCAGCTGCCGTGGTAGGACAGGGGCTGATGAATTCACTGTAATACCCTGCTACAAGGGTGGGAGCCAGTGCATGAGATGAGCGCGTGCACTGTGCTCCTCTGCTGTCATCTGGGGGATGGTGTTCCTAAGTGAGAGTGGTGGGACCAGCAGTACCTAAAGGGGTATGTGCTCCTGGGTGGGTGCCGTGTAGCACATCTTCTGCTTGAACCTAGCAGTCTACATCATGACCAAACTCCATACGTAAGATTTTGATATGTTTTTATTGCTAGCCTTAAATTTTGAGGAGCTCATCTGAAATCTGCTTTGCTACAGTGCTGTTTTGGAGGCTGATGAACCTTTTTTGGAATATTAGATGTCTTACTCTTTATCTGTTAATTTTTTTGTATTGTGTGTGTGTATGGTAGATAACACACAGGCTTACCTAGTTACCTCTCAAAATGAAAATTTCACGAAAGGGCACATGTTTAAATATTCCCAATATATTTATTGAGATATATATATAGTGCTACTTAGTGAGGGTTAGATTGTGTTTACAGCTTAACAAAGATAGTATGAAACTCGGCATGGGCTGCAGACCTACCAAAGAAGATAAATAAAGGCTTCAGTAATTTAATTCAGACTGAGCTTGGTGCTACCATGGAAGCGCTTTTAACAGTAATATGGATACTTCATGACATTAGTCATGTCAATAAAGTCTTAAGTTTAAGGCGAATGTGATACTAATTTAACCGTACTTGTTTGCAGTTGTTTTGTATTTCTAGCTGTTGCCAGAAGTAATTTCATTTCCTTGCACTGGTTTGAGGTGAAGTAAACATTTTTCTCTCAAAAATCCAAATGGCTGGCTGTGTGGAAATCGTTACTTCATCAGGTGGTCATTCAGATAACCCTGTTTGATCTGTAATAAGACTTTGGCACTTGGAGTGAGCACGCTGAGGTCAAGGTAGTGTGCTCGTGTGAACCAGGTGCTAGCATGTGTTAGATGGGCAAGAGACACTATACATTTTGCTGCTCATCCTATGCTGGTGGATACTTGCTGTCTATCATGTTCTGAGTGGAAAGACAAAGTCTGTTCCTGTGAGTCACCCTGGTTTTGCAGATCCATTCTTGGAGATTCTGAAGTTGCTGTAATCTGCCCAGTGAATCTGGCTTGCTTTTGTCTAATGGTCTGCAAGGTGACGGTGATTCTTAATACTTTTCTGTTGTGGAGTTTAATGTGTTACTAAGCTCCTCCACAGCCAGGAGTACTTGTGTGTGCATTGTCTTTGTGCTTGCGTCGGGGCCCTTCCACATTTCTCCCTGTACTCAGAAGTGGGATTGAAGCCCCACACATCTCACTCTGAGCAGTGCTTGTTCTCTGCAGAGCAGTTGTCCACTGCTGCTGGGTATGTGCCTGTCCTAGTGTACAGTGCTGGGGCATCTTTGCTTACCTGGCCTCTGACACACACACTTCAGTTCCTTGTGGACCTTCAGTGTCATTTCCAGTACTGTGACCTTGATGTTAATACCACAGACCGAAAGGTGGTTGCTGCTCAAAGCCACGCCTGGTATGTTATCAGCAGTATGTCTGCAAGGCTGTATCTGCTACTGAGGTATTTGGGTAGGTCTTACATTGCTCCAGCAGTGTATTCAAAAGTGCATAGGATAAGCTTTCATTAAAGCTGTAAAGAATAAAGGTGGAAAAAATGCTGCTCTGAGGTCCAATTGATTTGAATAGCAAGAAGACGGCTGCCCCAGGGAAAAAAACAACACCCTATTGTCAATGACAAAAGTCATCTTGAAACTGTCCAGAAAATAGCAAGCTATAGGTCATGCTGAACAACTTTCAGGGTCTCTCTTGTAGTAAGAGGCTTGTTTTCTTTCCTCTGGAAGTGGGCAAGGGAAGCGTGTCACAGTTCAGAACGACAATTCTGTGAGGAGCAGTGTGGGCTAGAGGTTACCGTGGCTTGCTGGCATAGCAGACAAGCTGTTGCAGAGCCAGTGGGGATCCCACAGGGTCTGTGACGTTTGGCTGTGGTAGAGCAGAGTACTTCAGAACTACTCTATTAGAGTAAAGGCTAGACCAAATTCAGTTCGTATGTGCTATGTCTTATCTGAAGTAGCCATCGATTTACTCTGTTGGAAAGACCATGTGAATGTAGTGAATTAAAATAGAGCTGGACTCTCTCCTAGTGATAAAGGTAATCCATTAATGTCTTAATGACCCTGGCATCACTTTCAGAGTTGTATGATGTAGCTCTGAAGCTTTGCATTTGAATTATGTTTAGAAAAAAACCACTACTACTTTTTCTACCATTTCAGAGGATACAGATACACAAGAGCTTTTTTGTAGTTTCAAGTTCTTGCAGTAAGTTTTATTTTGTGTTCTGGGAGGAAGTAGGAGGAGTGTAAAACTAAGATTTCAGCCTTCTAGATGATGTTCAGTATATGCAATTAAGAATTGCTTGAAAGTGTAGGTGATGCTGCTTCATGCAGCGTGTAGCATAGGCAGTCTGTCCCGTGTCCCTGTCAGAACACCACAGGGCAATCCCTGCAGTCGAGGTGTTCGTTCTGGTAGCTTGCTTGGGCAGCCAGATCTTTGAACTGACCTCCAATTCCTTACGTGAGCTGCATTTGTTGAAGACCGGTTCTCTTTTGACTAGTCTTTTCAGGTAGGGATTTACTGATTTTTACAGAGAACCTATGGGATTTTGATCTTCATCTTCAACAGAACAAGAAACTAAATCCCAACCACTGTAGCAAAGTTTCTATTTCTTTGGATATTCTGAAGTAGAAAAAAGGTTCTCAGAAAATGTCCCGAATGTCTTGTGCATCTGATGATAGGACAGCTGCCATCTGCTAAAAGGCAGTTCTGGCGTTGTTCTGCCCGTGTTCCTGCAGTACGCAGCGAGCCTCGTTCACTCGGTATTTCTCCGAGCTGCTGGCCCAAATGTCTGTCTTTGAACACTAGTTTTTAAATTGGCTTCCTAAGAAAGTTGAGTTCCCTGGATCATTTGTGAGCTTAATCCACCGATGAAACAGCAGTGCTGCACACATGCCTCACTGAGTAGGCAAAAGGCTTTCTAGCCTGCCAGTTCTGTGTAACCTGGGAGATAAGCGGGGAGCACACACATCAGCTTTTTGTTTCCTCACTTTTCAAAGTAGAATCTGTGAAAGTCCATTCAGATACTGGTTGCCACAGACTTCCAGGTGTTTGGTTTTGTGATGGTATGTTGTACTAGTGTTGTACCCTAGGCATTTTACTACATGTATATAACAAGAAATTGTACGTGAATTTCCAGCGTTTAGTGACTGTAGATACTGGTGTCCTTTTTGGACTTTGTCATGAATCATAAAATAAGACAAAGTGTATGATGAGCCTACTAAAAACAAACAAGCAATGCAGACCTGGAAACTTTTATACTTTGCTAGTAGAAATCCCTGTTTTCTAGTAGTCGCTAAACTTCTGTGCATTGTAGAAAGTGGCCTTGCGGCAAGTGAATTTATTTCTCATCACTACAGCTCAAGCATCTGCAAAATGGATATGGTTTCTAATCTTCAGTATTATAGTATGTGCCAATTAACATTTTGGGTAGGAAAAACTCTTCTATGGTAGTGCTATTCTGTTTTTTTTTTTTTTTTTTGTGACAGTTTGACATGGTGGTGTTGATTTATTTTAAAAATATTATTGTGCTTCTTGGGTGGTTAGGTCATGGGTGTTCTCTTTGCAGAGATGCTGTTTCATTGACAGTTAGTAAATAATGCCTCTCTTGTTTGTATCTCACTAGGTATTGTAGAAGACTATAAACCTCCATTTTATGACCTGGTCCCAAATGATCCCAGTTTTGAAGACATGAGAAAAGTGGTCTGTGTAGATCAGCAAAGGCCAAACATTCCCAACAGGTGGTTCTCAGACCCTGTAAGTGCCTGTGTATGGTTTGCAGAAGATATGAGCTGATCTTTCTTCTTCTGAGCTGTAGTCATGCAAGCTATTTCCAGTTATCACTTGAAATTGAAAGGGAGCCTTCCTGTGACTCGTAAGCATGCAGATTTACAACAGAATTTGGATCCCTCTCCTGCCTACAGGCTAAGGGACTGTTTTTGAAAGGCTGCTGCTGAAACATATTTTTCTTCAACAGAATTAGTCTGGAGTCCTCAGGTTGACCGGCTGTTGTGTTCTTTATTTCTGAAGCTGTGGAGCTTGGTTTGAATCTGGCTGGGGCCTGCACTGCTGATAAGTCTGATGTTAGGTTTTGGTTGTAGAGCCATGACCTGTGCTGCCACACCAGCCAGCTCTGAATCCCAGCCATTTGAAGCTGCTCTGGATGTGATGAAATCAGACAAAAATGTCTGATCTGGCTTTTCATCATTAACCTTGTAGGAAACAGTTTCATTGAAAAGATTCAGTAGTGTTTTTCAAAACATTTTTTTTGGACTTCTTAAAGATGATGCTAGTTTGACACTGCAATCAACCCATTGTCTAGTTACTTTTTCTTTTGTTATTGAACTACTTTTCAACACTTGAAACTTGTGTATTTCAAATACCCAAATAGCGGTAAGTTATCTGTAGACTCTGAAAATTGACTAATAATGAGGCAATAAAACCATATTGTGTTAGTGCTTAACAACCCAATCTATTGCTTTTCTGACTTGTGATTTGTATACTTACAAGTGTCTTGTGTTTCTTATTCTTTTCCCAGACATTAACATCTCTTGCCAAGTTGATGAAAGAATGCTGGTATCAAAATCCATCAGCAAGACTAACAGCCCTGCGAATCAAAAAGACTTTGACCAAAATTGATAATTCCTTAGATAAACTGAAAGCTGACTGTTGACCTTCTCATGGTGCTCTCCTGACAGGAAGGCACTTGTCTGGTTCAGAAGTAGTCTGGCTAGACGGTTTATATAATTGGTCCCCATGTGGCTTCTTATAGAGGCAGAAGTTTCTACCAAGCCATCTGTTTGGGAGACATCAGAACCATATGGACTTTGCTCAGTGACTACAATGGGCATTTCACAAATGGTCAAGCTATAAAGACTCATGCTGGATGTACTGTTGCAAAGGTAGTGGCCTGAAGGAAGACAGAGAAATCCTAAGACAAGATCAGGGCATTAAATAATGGCTTTGAACAGCTACTTCCCCCCTATCCCCCCCCTTTTTTTTTTTTAATTCTCCTAATCACTCCCAGGGTGAACACATGGAAGTGGTAAATTTTAATCAGCAATATTGCCTGTGCTTCTCTTCTTTATTGCACTAGGAATTCTTTGCATTCCTTACTTGCACTGTCACTGTTAATTTTAATGACATGACTTGCCAAAAATATGATTGGCTGTATACTACATTGATCTATGCCTGAATAATAGGAAATGAATTTGGTAAACTGAAAATGTAACTGTCAGATTTTAGCTGCATTTTACATGTGTACTGATGTTTACAATAATGCTGAACATTAGGAATTTCTCGTTTATACAAAACTTGCAAATTATTTATTACTAGTGCACTTGCCAGTTTTTTAAACTGTAAAATAAGTGCATAAAGTTAAAGCTTATTTTTATGTGGCCTCTTTCATGATTTCTTACACAAATGTTTTTGTAACACTATAACCTGAAACATAATTGTTTTCTGTATTATCATATTACAACTCAATAGTCACATTTTAAGTGCTTCACATTTGTAGGTGTGTGGTCTGTAACAATTTTCAGTTCAAATATGGAACATATATATAGCTGTTACCCACATGACAATGTGTCTAGTATCTTACTGATCTAGAAGAGGAAAGCAGTGGAGGAATTAACTAGAATTTTAGGTCATGAATGCTGTGGGGAGAATGCATTTTATTTCTTCTAAGCTATATAATATGCATTTAAACTCTGCCAGAAAAAAATAACTATTTTGTTTTAATCTACTTTTTCTATTTAGTAGTTATTTGTATAAATTAAATAGAATGTTTTCAAGTCAAACAAAAGAGTGGTTTTAGTTCTGTTACTGTCTATTGGTAACAAATGTATACTAAGCAGCAATGGGTATTTCCAGTCACCTGCTCCCAGGTAAATAATGTTGGTTCAGGTTAACACCAGATTTAAAACCAAGGTACTGAGGCTTATTGACTGTTGTTTGTCTGGGTGTGTTTTTTCCTGTGCTGGGCTGGATCCCAAAATAGTACAGCACGGAAATGGTGCACTTTTTGGATATGACATCAACTGTGTCCATGCAAACCTCCTAAAGCATGCCTTGCAGAAGGGGATGTGTTGTCCCTTAATCTTATGGGGAAGAATTCAGCTTTGTACCTGGAAAACTGTGTTCTCTACCTGTACCTCTTGATATTTTCATATCGTTCGTTTCTCCAGATGGAAGAGTAACTATGGACTGACAGTGTTCTTTTATCTTTTTTGAGAAAAAAACTCCTTGTTGGCTTGAAATCCTCCAGGTAATCTAAGAACCTAAAAAAGTAATGAGCCATTAAGCCATGTTTCATCTCTGCATTCAAAATTTTCTTTAAGGTTCCCTTCTTGGCTTTATGGCTGCCAGATTCTGCTCTCCTCTTCCCTCTAATTTCTCCTTCTCAGTCCCAGTCTTCCTTGTCCCCCTATGACCGAGTGGCCTGCCTTTTTCTACGTTTCTACTCGTGTAGAAATAGCAGCCTAGTTTGCAGATAGGCACTTCATGGGTTTAAGAGACTGCATAGTATAGCCCTGCAAAACAGAATTGCTAGCAGTTGCTAGGTCTCTTAATTATACTTCATGAGAATCTGACAAGATCTAGTGCTGCCGATATATATATTATATATTGTTTTTTAACAATATATGCCTGAGTGCATTCTGGTTTGCTTTGGATATGCACGCTGGGCTGGCTGTTGAACAGCTGCAGCCTGGGAAGGAGGGAGGGCGTTTCAGAAATGAGTCGAATGAATCAATCTCTCGGGTTGAAGGTGTTATGTGAGTGGAAGTAATTGTGAATGTTGCAACCACAAAATCAGTAGTGAAGTTAGCGATAATCTTCTGACACAGATTATTGCCTGAGGTTCCTTGGTTCTAGCTGCCTGGTGCACACGCGTGTGTTTCTTCCCTGTACACTTGTGTGACAGAACAGGCTGGTACTTACACCAAACGGGATGCGAGGCAGCCTGAGGGCCCCGACTGCTGCAGTGCGCAGGTGGGGACAGCCAGGGACCTCGGGAAGTGGAGGTGAGAGGGAGGTAGCTGGGGGGGACAGACAGGGACAACGCCTGAGGCAAAGCTCAGTGCACAACGGGAGTTCAGCATGGGTTTGCCAGGCTTTTTGCTTGGAGTTTTCACCTCTCTCAGCATTTACTACTAAAAGTATTGGAGCAGAGAGGCAATCTGTCACACGGATGATTAACAGCACTGACGGTGTTGGCTGAATTGGTCGTGCCTTTCTCAAACAGTAAAATATCAAATCACAGCATCTGACAGATATTAGGAAAGACGGTTACATCAAACACTTGGCCTCTTTGTGCTGCAGCATTTTCTGAGCAGTGCTGTGTATGTAGAAGGGTGACACGAGTTCAGCCTGGACGCGGCTCTGCACATCTCAGTGTGCTGCTCCTGGCGGTGTGGCTGTCGGGGCTGCAGCGCTGGGCACCGGTCCTGTCACCTCTGTCGGACCCAGCTGGGTCCTGCGGGGTGCCGCACTGCTGGAGGGAAGCGCGCAGCTTTCCAGGGGGATCTTCCAGGACAGGGCTCTGGAAACCACTGCCTTCTGCTGAGCTGGGATACAGGCTTGGTTGAGGAACCTTAGTGTAAGTTAGAACTCCGGTCTCATCTTTCCCTGCCCATAAAGCAGAGACAAGCAGCAAAAGGAAGAACACAAACCTCGCAGAACCTCAGCAGTTCGGTGCTGGACGTTCAGTGTCCCAGAGCAGGACACTGCAAGGGGTGGTGCTGCTGGTGGCTTCCCTTAGCAGATTGGGATGTCCAGGGGTTCTTTTAAACAAAATCCATGTTTGTGCCCTGCAAACGAACTACTTTTGGTCTAGGCTTTGACTGAGCAATTGGAAATATGAACTATTTTTTTAATTAGGTGTAAATTTTAATAAATTCACAGCAACAAAAACACCTCTGAGTAGGGGAAAAATATCATAGGGATTAATTTGTGAGTGTTAGCAACAAGTCATTCAGTCCGGCTGCTGGCTGTGCCACAGTCTGTGCTTCCAAAACAGCAGAAATAGCAAAGTGCTCTGAATATTCATCTTGTAGCTGGAGGGTGATACACCCGGGATCAGAAAAGGAGAAACTTGGTGATAGCGAGGGATTATCTTTGGTCTCACTTTCAAGGCTCTGTTTGAATAGTAACAGGAGAAGACTTGTTGCTGCCTTCCCCTGAAGGTGTCACGGCTTGGGCAAGGGGAAGCCACTTCAGAGTTTCCAGGTGAGGTAGAGGAAGACAGCTGCCCTCCACCCCCCGTGGTATTTTTCCTGTATGTTTATTAATGGATGTTCCTCTAGTCCTCCCATAAAATCTAATCTTCTAAAGAGATTTGGAATGCTTATATATAATCTGCTGCTCTCAGGGCGTCGCAGTATTTATTGCTATGGAGATGGCACAAGCCGTTCCGTAGTTGATGTTGAATTATTCATGTGGCTGGCAAATCTGTGCTGACTACTGCCAGCATGGACCTGGGGTGTTGTCATTCAAACAGGGCCAGGCTGTGTGTCAGAGCTCCAGTAAGAGAAGTAAATGGATGGAAAAATAAAAGAAGCATCGAGGCATCAGCACGTGGGTAGCACTGACGGTTACATGGGAGAGGCTAGGCAAGAAAAGAGGTACTCTAAGAAAAAAGCAACCCCCCAAAACCTAGTTTTCCTTTTTCATATGCAGTAGGTTTGTTTATTACTAGTTAGGGTTATGTTGCACTTTGACAAATACATATCAGAACAGCTGCCTAAAGAAGCCTGTGGGCAGAGGCTTGTTTTAGTGTGCTGGGAATATGTGGCTGAAGTCTTCCTCTCAATCGTTTGTAACTTTTCTTATGGGTCTTCTGTGCTGAAAGCTTCCATGAAAATCCCTATCAAGCCTTCTAGACTTCTTATTTACCTGGATTAAACTGTTCTGATAGAGAGAGAAAAGGAAAAATTCTCTTCCCTGTGGGGAGAAATGTTTGCTGAGCAAAAAGATCAGCCTTGGCACAGTTGTTGGCATTGGAGAAGGGAAACAAAGATGTTACAGGTGCTGTTTATTTGTATAGAGAAAATTTAAATCTTTCTCAAATACAGAATACTTCCATATTTTAAAGCCAAGACTTGTGTGGAAAAAGTAAGCATTTTATCAAATGTGGAGTTAATTATGTACCTGACAGATGCTCTCACCTGGGAATAATGCATTCACTTTATTCCCAGTTGGAAGGAAAAAAAACCAACAACACATTTTTAATGTCTGAACCAAGAAACCATGCCAAGACACATGCCAAAGAATGCCAGGGAAAGCTGAGGGCAGCCGTGCACAGTTCACGTCCATCTGGGCCCATCGTGATGGAAGAGAAGGCTGCAGAGGCACTGCTAGCGCCGGAGCTGGGACCTCATCTGCAGCGTGCAGTTCCTCGCTGGTTATGGACTTGTGTCACTACCTCCAGAGCCTGTGTGGTGGAAAGTGAAGCCATGTGAAATGTCCTTCACAGAAGGAGACTGCAAAAGGGATCTTCCAAGAGGCTTGGGACATCTGCTCGCTGGGTCAAACCAGTTTTGTACAAGTCAGACGCCTTCGTGGTCCAGGAACGCGATCCGCTTGGGGATGGTGTCTGCCGCGATACACCAAAGTGCCTGCCAGCTATCTGACTTGAGAGACTTGTCTAAATGCCCACGTTTGTACGCCTTCTCACCGCAGTCACTGCTGCGTGCGCTGCTCCACGCGTGGTGGCGTTTGTCCGAGCTCGCTGGAGCCGAGGAGCGGAGCCTTGCAGACAGCGCTGGTACGCGAACCCGCGGCATGGGGCAGCGCAGCTCCTCGGGACTATTTATACCTACAGCTCTAATAAATACCTTTGCTTGTTCTCGACTAAATAGTTACCATCTTCTTATGCTCAGGGGTTGGTAGACAACGCTGTGCAGCCTCCGTGCTTCTCCCTGCGCTGGGGCAAGGCAGGGTCACGGCGGGCAGGGAGGCAGGGGGAGCGTGGAGGCCACTGGAGGAGAAAGCCTCTCCCTTGAAGCCTCTCCCTTGAAGCCTCTCCCTTGAAGCCTCTCCCTTGAAGCCTCTCCCTCGCCTTCCTGCAGGGAGGGCGGTCGCGTGGCGGTGTGGTTTCAACACGTGTGTCGAAGGAACATGAGGGTTTTACACCAGGGTTTATGATGTGAAGTGTGTGAGTGATGAAGCAGCTGCTTTCCATGTCTAAATGGTGCTAAAACATCCCACGAGGCTCCCTCATCCTCCTCATCAGAAAGACACCAACTCGGGTTAATATAAACTCTTCCATAGATTCAAAGGCTATTTTTAACAAGATTTCAAAGCTGCAAAAAGCAGCATTGGGGGTGGATACAGAGAGGGGTGTCGCAGTAATCAGCTACTGCTGGTTTGGGACCGCTGCTGTTCCAGCCAGCACTGAGCGCGCGCTCTTCAGTGCACATTTACTGACGGAGAGGCAGCCGGCAATACCTTTAAGTTCTGGGCTTGTTGGCTGTATGCATCCTCGCCTAGAGGAATGCACAAGCTCAGTGAGTTACTTACAAATAAGAACGTGCCTTACCGGTCAGAGCAATGCTGTGTCCAAACCAGCAGCCCAGGCAGCGATGGAGCGCACCCACGTGCCTGGTGCCTGCGCTCTGTTCCCTCCTTCGTGTCCAGCATCCCAAACTATTGTGCTAGGGATCGGTAATTTACGTCACACTCCTGCCTCGCCATCTTAAACCCATTTATTGTCTGTTCACAGACCTGCTGCCCATGCGTTTCTCTAACTCCTCTCTGAATTTGCTGATCCCCTCTGCTTCCACAGCCTCCTGAGGTCTCCCGGCCTGCTGTGTGACAGTGCTAGTGCCACCAGCAGGGGTTTGAAAACAAAGTGTGTTCGGGCTGTAATTGTGCAAGATACGTAGTCTTTTTGCATGAGATACTTTGCTCCCTGGATGTTTTGGATGCCTTTCTCTCAAAGGTATGGTTTGGATTTTGATTTTTGGGTGCTCCTGTGCAGAGCCAGGAGCTGGGTGCGGTGGTGGCTGCGGGTCCCTTCCAGCTGGGGATGCTCTGTGGTTGTCTGTGCCCTTTAGCACCACAGAGACCAGAACTGCAGACATACACCCCTCGTGTGAAGTCACCAAGGCTATATCCTGGTAAAACAATGCAGTGATGCCATTTGAGGTGGTGACCAATGTTTTACTGGCATTTTTTGGCTGCTGCAGCACAGTGAGCAAAGGATTTTGGAGAAAAGACAATGATGGCACGGGGGTCTCGCTTCCTGAGCTGTGACTGCCAGCTGTGTTCAGTGTCACATAACCATGGTTCATGTTTTCTTCAGAGGTGCATTTGCCACTCATCTCCTGGTCACTGGCAAAGCCGAACAAGCGAGTCCCAGCCATGACCACGGGGACCCTGCTGCAGCTTCTCCCCTGCGCTTGTAAGAACCTGGGAGCGCTGCGGCTGCTGGATGCCCGTCGTCCACTTGCTTTCCCCTTCATAGGAGCTGCAGCTGGGCAGCGAGGCTGGGTTTCCCTCGGTGGAGCCGTGCTCTTTTCCTGCCTCACGGGGGCTTGGCAGGCCCGGGGGTAAAACTGGCGCTTCTGGAGTCCTGTGGGCTTGGGGGCAAAGGGGTCTGGTGGCAAAGCAAAGACAATTTCCCACTGCTATTCTTGTAAAACTTCTTTCCTAGAAAGAGCATTGTAGTGTGTTTTCCTGAGTCACTGCTACCCCTGTCAGAGGAGTTCACGTTATCCCATCCTAACTGCAACTCACTGGAGCTGGTGTCAGGCTGGCTGCTCTGCCAGCTCACAGCTCTTCTGTGCTGCCGATTTTACCTAGCGCACTTCAACGCACACCGTACATGTACCAGGCACCAGGAAAATGCTAAAATGGGTCTTGGAACAGTTTGGGAGTTCTTTGGCTTTTTTTTTTTTTCAGTTGCCATGATCAACTGTGTAATGTTTTTGCAAAAATATATTGTTCCTGTGGCAATTTTGGAAGCTTTCATCAGATTACTGAATGGAGTGGGAGACAAACAGACAGCAAGACTGCTCTGCAGTTAGGACGTGGACCTGGGATGTAGAGGGCTATGGTAAGTGGTAACTACTGACCTGCTGGCTCTTGTCTATGCGTTTTATTCTGTTTTGCTTGCACAAAATTTCAATAGGTCTTAGTTTGCTCCTGATGTGGAACAAAACAAATTACAAAACAGAATTCTTGTTTTCCAGCCAACCCTAGAAGTACTTCCAGTTGGCAGATGTTTTTATGGTGTTACCCATTTCCAAAGACTCTTAAATCCCTAGGATATGCTATTTCTGTCCTACTATGAACCATGCCATGCAAACATCTAACTGGGGAGCACATTTGCCTCAAAGTGTTTTTTTGTTGTTTTTATTCTCCATGCCTTGTTTTTGTTTGCCTTTTTTTTTTCCTCTCCACTGGCATTTGGTGTGTCAAAGGCCTGATGAAGACTGGAGACAAAGGGTGAAAGATCAGCAGTCCCGGGTAACTGGGGACCCGAACCTGCAAAACACCGAAAGCTCCAGAAACGTCACGAGATGCGAGTCGCTGGCTCTCCTCCTGTCTCGGCCCTCAGACGAGCTTGTTGGTAGGTCCTGGGGTGCTGGGCAGCTGCAGCCAGAGCCCCCCACACGCAGGTTCCTGCCCCAGCTCAGCCGTCCATGAGGAGCCGCCGCCTGTGTCTGCGCTGGCAGCAGCAGGGGACGGAGGGCGCTTCCTGCTCCTCATTTCTACTGCTGTGCTCATGGACACAAGCAGAGAGCTCCAATTTTAAACCATGTAATTTAACAATTTAACAATTCAAGTTATTGTATTTTCTGTGTTTATCGTATCTCAAACAAGTTACCAGATTTATGGCTGTGGAGTAAAGCAGATCTGGTAATCTTTGGAAAACAAGAAAAGGCCAATGTTCAGAGCATGAACCTTGTAAAAAGGCATTTGTGCATACTGCTGCTGGTTCAGCAATGGGCTTTATTGCGTATTGTAGTAACCCTAGGTGCTTCCTAAATCGTGGGTGAGGGTAAGTGCTGGAGGCAAATGAAAATGGAGGTCTAAGCGGAGAGAAGTTTGAAAGAATACCAATGAGTTTGGGGTTGGCTCTTCGTAAAATTCAGCTTCAAAACAGTTCTGCAATGTAGGCAGCTTGTGATTTTGTATCAGTAATGGTTATAGTGATTCTAATACATTTATTTCCGTGAAGCCAATTGAAATAAGAGTTCAAAACCCAATGGATAATTTGAAACGCATTGTTCCAAATCATTTAGGCATCCTGTACTGCAAAATGAAATAGTGTATTAAGTACCCAGACAATTAATTTTAATAGCTTACAGAGAAACAAAAGGTTTGAAATTTGTTTTGAAGACAGCATTATCAGGATCAGATCTCCTGAAAGGGGCCATATTTAAAATAGATAACATCAACAGCATTGCCATGTGATGTATGAAAAATCTGGGTAGAGCACTTTGCCTAATTAGCACTATGGAACAATATTATTACTAATTTGATACGCTACTTCTATTTCGTAAATACAAATATAAACTAGGCAAAAAGTGAAAAACTTTTCGGATAATCAATACACTGCTAATATCCATGTTCTAAATGACATGGACTGTTTTTTTTTGTTGTTGTTGTTTTTGTCAGCAAGCCTTAGAATTTGTTTTCTAATAGCTATGTATTCAGGTCCCAAATAAAACACTCGAGCCTTCTCACACAAGTATCTATGACATTGCTTTTCATAAACAAGTCTTCAGTTGTTTGAATTATTCGGTCTGTTAGTCCATCACCCCACTAGTATTCTCTAGAGCTTGTATATATAGTGTTACTATATTTAGAGAGGACTCTTCCATCCCTATGTTCTCTTAAACGCCATGTCTATCAGATGACCAGGACTTCTGTCCCAGAAAGCATATCTTACTTGTTGCTGAAAGTATGTTTTCTGATTATTATACTTCTGGCATTTTCTCCTGAGCTCACCAAACCTCTATTAGGAGGAAGCTGTCTGTGCTCAAATCCCTAAACACTGACCTGAATGCATCCAGCCTCTGACAGCGTGGTCAGTGCTGAAGGCTTTGAAATCCCTTGGGACAAGTTCTGCTAATAAACAGGTACATCATAAACAGGTACCTCAACTTGCTCATGGTACTCCTCCACTCTCAATATGCATATAATGAATAAACCCACCATTTTTAAAACCATACGGACAACTTGTGTAAAATAACACAGTATTGGTGGGGCTTGGGTAGATGCAATATATTCCCCTACTTGTTCAAACAGCTGGGTGCTACATTCATGATGTATGGATGATGGAATTATCTTCAATGTGGCTGGAAATTTTGCTATACATTTTAGTGGAACTAGATTTTAAGCGTATATTTCACTGAAACTTTCTTGCCTTAATGCATCATCTATCATAATTCCAACCAAAAAAAAAACCACAACCAACCAAAAAAAACACCAAGAACTGTTTGGTTTGCACCCATAAATTTATCTACTTTTTTTTTTTCCCCATGTAATTTCTCTCAGCAGTGTATTAAAAATAATTTACCGCCTCTTGTGCAGGGTTCTGTGCCATTGATTTTATAGATCTTGTCTTGGAACAAAGTTGGTATCGTTGTAGAAAATACAAGTTCAAGTGAACAATTCTCTCTAGCAAAAATTTATTCTCCTTGCATCCTTGCTTGTAGTTAGAAATAACACCCACTCTAAGCACACTGGAGCATTTTGAAGGGAAATGCAGCATTTGTTTAACTCCCAGCAAGTTCTGAGCAAGGAGAAGTTCTTTTTTCAGGGTGAGTGGTGGTGGTGGGGAGCCCAGGGAAGGAGCTTCTCTTTAAACAGGTCCTCCTCCACCCCAGTCTCCCAGAAAACCTGCTGCACAGCAGTGCGTGGGATTGCTGTCACTTGATGTATTTCAGACCTTCAAGGTGCACGTGTGGCATGTCTGGGTTATTAATGTGTCTTTAAAAAAAAAAATTTAAAAAAATCCAACAAAACCCAATCTGCTTGTATGCCAGAAAGTTCTAATTTTACTGCAAGTGGGATTTCTCATGTAAGTACTTTCTTCTCAAAATTAATTTTGTTCTGCTTGTCTGCTGCTGCTCCTGATGCAAATCTGCCCAACCAGTTCTCATCAACTCATGAAAATAAAAATGTTCTGAAATGGAGCATGTTCAGGTGAGAGAATTTTCTGTGAATCTCCTCACCCCCAAAATGTAATATTGAACTGGTGTTAGAAGATTAAAAGAGAAGGGGAAAAAAAAAGAGAGAGAACTGTCTTAGAAAATAGGAAGTCTGGAGGTGCTAGGATTTCAATTTATCTTCTTCAGTTTTGGTCAAGCTTGTGGTGTTTTCTCCTCCCTTAGGTATCTGGGAGGACAGGGCTATCCCGGGTTAGGGACAGGACTTCTGAAATTAAAAGAACTGTGCTTACATGTAGTTAGCTTTTCCTTGAGCTCTGCTGCTCTCCGGTTGTTTAATTTCATCGTCATCAACTACTGGTCCTGTGGTAAAATAACTAATATGTAGTCCATATTAGTGTCAGTTTTCTCATTTTTTCTGTTGCTAAGTGCAAATAATCCCATGGGATTTCCATGTAGGCTACGGTCTTCGAATAGCCGGAGTACCAGCATGCAAACTTGGAAGTTCTTTGCAAGCAAGGAAAAGAGAGAACTGGATTTCAAACTGGAGCTAGAAAATGACAAGATCACTTGTGTCCTGTCCCCTGACTCCCTGGGTTCTTGACCAAACCTGAGAGACCCATCTGCTGCACTTGAAGAAGGTACTCTGTCAGCATGCAGAAAGCTAATATTATTCCTGGTAAGCATTAATTTTAAATCTGCCTATAACAACCCTCAGTCCTTCCCTTGCCTCAGTTTGTCAGATATTCAACCTTGGTGAAGAATAAGGAAAGCACCAAGAACATCTTGGCTTTTAAACTGAATTCTCAGTTTTATAAGAGGTGGCCACGTGTGATATAGAGTTACTCATGCAGTTTCTCAACGGTAATAAGCTACGCAACCACACTCTTTCGCTGACAGTCAGAAAACAATCTTTGTAGTTGTGCATCATCTCAGCCTGATGCTCTTGGTTAGATCTGATGCAAACAAGTGGTAGTTACTGATAGATGACATTATCGGATTTATAAAGGAGAAGTCATAGACTCTGGCAATTGAATAACATACCAAACCCTGAAACTTTCATCATACTCTTATCTCAGTGACTGAGTGCAATAACCAAACGTATTAACTGGTTGCACGTAACTTATTTATATGAACTTGTTCTGTATGTGTTTCTAAGGTGCTAATTGTTTCCTTGAAAACCTTCTACAGCACTCCTCATTTTTTGGAAGGAATAGGGATTTGATTAGACACCTCTAGGAACATATTAATTGTAGGTGTCACTTGGACTAGATCTCCTTTAACCACAAGATGCCTCTTGGTGTCAACGAGTAAAGAGGAACTCATGCTCCTAGGTGATTGGGGATGGTGGGGAAAGGAGGAATCGCAAGGAAGGGATTAAGGTTGCTACAGTACATAATTAAAATAGATTTACTGTGGGATATTTTAAATAATTGAATGTTTATATATTTTGGATTCTCAAAAAAAAACACATATAGTTATGATAGCAGGTGTGAGAGGGAACGCAGATATTTAAAAAGCAAAGAACAGAAGACAAAACCCAAAGCCAGAATGTGGGCCAAAATAATACTAGAAAAACTCAGTATCTGTGTTGAAGGAATAATTAGACACTGCTAAAAAAAAAGAAAAAAAAAAAGTGTTTTTTGGGGGGATGCAGGAACAGAAAATGGGATATTTTCATCAACTTTAAAATTAAAGCTATAGTTCTGCATTGTTCTGTTTAAATTACTTTAGGTTTGATAGCCACTTCATATTTGTGTGTGATGAAAGTGCAAGGGTTAACAAAACAAAATCTCTGACAGAAGTATACCCAATTCAAATTTCTGTAATTTGTTGTTCGCGGTACATACAAGACAAGTGTTTTCAGCTATTTATAACCTCTGCTCCCATTGACTTCAATGCAAGGTCAGGCACTTTGCCTTTCTGAAAATCAAGCTAAAAAATATTAACATTCACAAATTTCACGTAATAAAAAACATGGTGCACTAAGGACAAACTAATTAGGACAAATGGAGTCTGATTTCAGCATGGCTGATTAGAACATGAAGCATGGTTCTTCCATTGTGCGCTGCAATTAAGAGAAATTAAAGCAACCAAACCAGACTTAAACGCAGAAGAACAACAAGAACAACAGCAACAAAAGAGGAGAGAGCGATGCTAATTGGGAGCTGACGATGGAGCACGTGCCTACACGTGGGGCGGCCCAAGCGAGGGGTCCTGGGGGGCACCGTGCGTCCCCGTGCTGCAGCCGGGTGGCCCTGGGCTCCGTGCATGGACGTCGTTGCACACATCCACGCTGGAGTCAGCGAGTGCTCACCAGCTCCCTGCTTCCAGGGGGCAACCACAATAAGTATTTTATGGCTTTGACATCCACATCTGCCTTCTGGTTTTAATTAGACCTTGGCATATGTTTTCTAATTGCTTTCTATGTATAAGGCACTGCGTCACGTAGTATGGTGCTGTGTGATATTTCAGGCTGATGTTGCACACCTGTAAATTTTCGGTCAAGATGCTGGACTTGGTTTTACCAAGTTGTTGCGATTGCCATTGCATTTAATTGATGATGGGGTGCCATGGAAGTCCCAATACCTTACCTGGGTATAACTGGATAACAATTACAAACAAACAACAACAAAGTGGAACAGCAGCTTTTTTTTGGGTCTTATCCAATGGCTCTGTGATTCAGCTATGCAATTCTAGGCTATTTGGATTTCACTTTTTCTGTATCTTAAATTCTCTGTTGGTAGAGGTTAATTCATTTTCTTTCTAAAAGTATTTAGTCAAGTGTTATTTGCTTGTGCTAGTAATCATGAAGAAGCACTGCAATCAAATAACATTAATTTGAGCACATTAGTTCAGATAAGCACATGATAAAATAAAGGGAACAAACCCACAGCACTGAAACAAACAAATACGTTCAGTTTGCTCCACTGGATCCGAAGTCAACCTGTCTGACCTGACAGCGCGTTCAGCAAGGGGCAGTGCTCACAGGGGAGGGGAGGGGAAGGGAAGGGAAGGGAAGGGAAGGGAAGGGAAGGGAAGGGAAGGGAAGGGAAGGGAAGGGAAGGGAAGGGAAGGCCAGACACCCCTGCAGCCGAAGGCACGGGGGGACAAAGGGATGCTCCGCTGCAGCATTACCCGATAACCCAGGTCATTTCCCTGTGGTCTGTCTGAATACAAGTGCAGCCGGTGTGGAAGGCAGTCATGCTCCCCTTACTGTGTGTTTTGTGCTTTTCTCTTCCTTTTCCTCCCTCCAGAAAGCACCAGGGCCTTGCTGGAACTGCTCCTGTAACTGCCTCCAGGAGCTGTGCAGTGGAGCTGGATGGAAGCGGCTGAGCTGGCGAGTCTGAGGGAGGCACAGGGAACGGGGGGGAGAAATGCTGGGAGCTGGGAAGGGCCTTGCTGCATGTGTGGCCAGTGTTGTTGCCCTGAACAAGGAACTTAAGGAAAGTACAGGAATAAAATCGATGCATGGAGATTTTTTTTTTCCCTCTGGGGATTTAATATCGCTGTGGAACCTCTTCCAGCTCAGCTGAAAAAATCAGGTAGAACAAGGTAGGCTGCAGCAGGCCAACATGGCAATGCCACTAACTTCAGTGTTCAAAAACTGGGAAAAGAAGTTGTAAGCGTCGTAACAGCACGACTAAGGAACTGACTGGTTAAGGAAGTAAAATACCACAGCATTTGTTTAACTTGATGAACTTCTGAAAATGATTGAGAGAGGGAACTGAGGTTGAGGGAAAGTAAAATAAGTGGCTGCAGATGCTATTTGGGTGCCTGAGTTCACGTCAGGTTCATTTTTTTTAAATGAATTGCAAGCAGTCTGAATTTTGTGCTGTTGATACCATGCTAATTTATGTTCTGTTCAAAAGGCTTAAATAGAGATGTCATTACCATCACATCTATAATAATAGTATTAAAAATGTGCTACAGGGAAAGTGGTGCTTAACTGGCACTGCTCGCAGTCCGGAGCTGCGTGTAGCAGTGCATGGGCAAGGGGGCTCCTGCTAGCGCCTTCCCCTTAAAACAGCTCCAGGCACCTGGGGCGAGTGCAGCGCCTGAAGCCAATCCAGGCTATGGAGTCTGCTCCTTTTTTGTACCTGATTATAGCGGAAACGTAATTGGCTTATGATGGTGCCCCTAAGTACTTTTTAAAAGCCCATGGGGCTTTGTGGTGCGGTGGAGAGCTTTTGGGGCTGCAAGCATTTATTTATTTATTTATTTATTTATTTATTATTTATTTTGAGGGTCCCCACGTGGAAGAGACAAGGGAGCAGCAGAGAAACGCTGAGAGCTCTTCACACGTTGGAGAACCACAAGTGTACCCGGAGGAGCCGCCGCAGCCTGCCGGGGGCTGCGGGGGGAGCCCGGCGGGGAGATGGCCGGGCCGGGGCGGGGCGGTGCGGGGCGGTGCGGGGCGGTGCGGGGGCCGCCGAGCCCCGCAGGGCGGCGGGGGCGGGCGGGAGGGGCGAGGCCGGTCCGGAGCGGCCCCTCCCCGCCCAGCCCCGCTATAGCTGCCCGGCGGGCGGCGGAGGCGGGGACCCGGCGGGGCCGGCGCCCGGCTGCAGGCTGCGTCCCGCTGCCTCCCGCTGCGGCCCCGCTCCCGGCGCGGATGCGCGGCCATGCGGCGGGCGCCGAGCTCCGCGCTGCGGGCACTGCCGCTGCTGGGCGCCGCCGTGTCCCTGTGCGCAGGTAGGGGCCGGGGCCGGGGCTGGGGCTGGGGCTGGGGCTGGGGCTGGGGCTGGGGCTGGGGGCGGTGGCGGAGCCGCAGCGGGCGCGGACGGGCGGGGATGCGCGGCCCCGGGGCTGCTCCGTGGCCGGGACCCCCCCGCCGGCCCTGCCTCCGTCCCGCTGCGCTCCCAGCTGCGCCGTGCCCGGCCGGGGTCAGCGCTGTTCCTCGGGAGGTTAAGGAGCTTAATGCATTTAATTATGACCAACGTGCGCGCGCGAGAAATAGGTCAGTTGGGATTTATGGGCAATGACCGGCCCGGAGCGGGCTGCAGCACACGCTCCTTGGGTACCGGTGTCTCGAAAGTTGCCGGTGGCTGGCATTTCACAAGCCGCTTCTGACAGGTCACACCCTGAGAGTGTCTCAGCATGCACCCCCCGCTCTGCTCGGCCTTCCTGGGGGGCTCAAGGCAGCTCGAGGCCCCGGTGCGTGCCCCATGCTGGGTACCGCAGGTCCCATCCCATCGCAGCACGGATGGGGCAAAGTGCACAGCCAGCTGGAGGGCTCCAGGCAGGGGCGCTGAGCCTGCAGTGTCTCAAGTCCGCTGTCATAGCTGCTTCTCCCTTGGTGACGTGGGACAGCCAGAACAGATCTTAATTCTTCTGTTTAGCCATACTCCAGTTTCCTTGTCTCTCAAAGCTTCTGCCACAGGAGCTGGCCGATGTTGGTGATGCTGTTGCAGAGAGAGGTGGTCACAGCACTCAGCTGAAGGGCAGGGCTGCTGCTGCTCCCGTGTCAAAGTGCTCGTACAGTCCCTTCTGGGAAGGGAGGAGTGGCAAGGCTCGGCTGTTGAGGTTTTGAGTGTTTCTGTCTAGTGTGCAGTATGGTACATCCAGTAAATCCTTGTTTCTTCCAAGAGATGTGAAATCTGGTGCATCTTGTCTTTGGATTTCTTTTATGTAAGTGTGGAAGTGAACCACAGAAGCAGTCAGTCCACGCTATGCTTGTTTTCCCCCGCTACACCTGAAGTGAAGCATCACCAATATCCACCATGCCCTTCCCACCTCCCTCTGGTGACCATCCAGCACGCTAACAGATCTCGTTGGCTTTGGTTGTTCATATTCAGCAATCATGCGTTGCTTTGATTTCTTAAGTAGCAATGGTTTTGTCTGTCATTTTCCCTGCCCTGTTAGTTATCTTTTCAGAGTCCAGCTCCGGGCTGGTGTGCACATACGTGGGCCCGGACAGGCAGCATCCTCCTCACAGTTCCTTAGAGGGGCACCAGGTGGAGTTGCGTGTACCTGGGGAGGGTGTCCAGGTCTCCCCAGCAGGGCTGGATCAGGTGTTCAGCTCTGCATCGGCACCGCTCACATTTCTCTACGAACCTGCCTGATCAAGATACGTGACTAAGCATGCGCTGGTAAACTTTTTCTTCCCTATTCTTTCTCTCAAAATTTACATTCTGTTGGTGCTGCTTTTCTTATACACCTGACACCTTCGTTCCACATCTCAATCTGCGCTGTATTAAACGTTTAGCACTCTCTTCTGTGCTCATCACGGCATTGTTTTGGGGCAAGTCAGGAGCACTCAGCGTGCTGTAGCATTTCCAAATAAACCAGAGTCAAGGGTGTGGACTGCAGTAAAGAAATGTGTTACTTTGCACCGTGCAGGCATGTGGGACTTGGGCAGCGCTCGCCACTGAATTGCCATGTTTCACTTTTCTTAGGTGTTTCTCAGTTTGTGAGAGCTTGTTTCCCACTTACAAGCATTTTATTTTTTTCCAAAAGCAAAGTACGTGTGCCATAAACGATCCCTGAAGCACAGTGAAGATGCCTGTACGTTCAGTTGGGTGTGAAAGGACAAGGGCAGCTCCTTGCCCTAACTCTGGGAGTGCCATTGGTTTGCACAGCTGAAAGCAGAGCGGGGAGCGCACACACAAGCAGCTGCTTCTTAGGGCCAGGTGTAACATAAACTTTTTATTTGCTTAAGAATGAGAAGCAAGACAGATTGGTATTGAAAGCTGCTAGATAACGATAAATGCATGAAAATAGCATAAAACTATTCTACACAGACTCTTACTACATGAGTAGTACTGAACTAAAAAAAACAAAACCCTTGCCTTCTTGTCCGTCCCATAGTGTAAAATGTACTTGCATTGTTATAAGCAGTTGCTCAAATGCCCTGTGAATCTCAATGCTGATGTTTTAGCACAGACTGTTTATTCCAGTGCTTCCTATAGAATGTAAACTTGATGTAAAGCCTGAAGTCCTGAGCACGCGTAGGTATAGCGCTTGCCCACCCACAGAGCTGCAGACCAGCACGTGCAGATGCGTGTGGATGTCTCACTGACAAGTTCAGACAGCTGCGTTCTGCAAAAAGCACCTGCATTCCAGCTGCAGAATTTGGTTTGCTTACTCCTTATTAACTCCTAATATCAAAAAGCCCGTGTGTTGTCAAGTGTCAAAAATAGCAAGTCCTCAGAAAACGCCCTGTAACAGCAAGCAGTTGTACTTCTCCACTAAATGATTTAATTCGCTGCTCTGTAACAAATTACCACTATGAGGCTTTCTGCTCGTTTCTCTGGGCTACAGAAGCTCTCTTTTCATACCTTTTAGTAAAAATCTTTAATAATAAAAAAAGCTTTAATAAAGCAGCATAGATGAGAACTACAAGTACTTAATGGTCAACTAGTTTGGCCTTCTTGAGCGTAAATCCTGACTCTGCAAGCTACCAGGGCGACTGCTGATAATTCTGACAGCACGTTAGATAAAAGGCTATATGTGGGGTGAGTGGGTGTGATTTGGTTCTACTTTCAGTGGAGTAGGCTTTAGAACCTTACCAGTTGCTTGCAGATGATTATTTTAGGCTTTAATCTGGCTGGGATATTTTGTTGTTTTGGTGAACATTGCTGGAACGAGGGCGGTGTGGTCCCCACATGCGCTGTGCAGCACGTCGGGGCGGCACTGAGCTGCGGGACGTGGCTGCTGGTGCAGGGCTCTGCCAGGGCACTGCCCATGGCCCTCGAGGGCTCTTGGGTTATGGCACTGAGAAGTCAGAGCTCTCAGCTGTAATTTGTGGAAAAAGCGGTCTTGGATGTCATGCCGAACCCCAGCGGTGCGGTGGGGTAGTATCACTGTCATCTCCGTGTCGGGTACTGGAGGGTGTAGGGGTTGGGGCTCTTCTCCCTGCTGGTCTGTGTAGGCTAGGTGTTCAGCTTGTGCCTGGCTGAGAAGGGAAGTTTCTGATAACGAACCTGGTAGTTCACCAAACAGAGATGTGGAAGTGCTGGGCAGTGAGCTGATGATAGCAAAGAGACACTTAATTAATAACTCCATCCCAGTTAAAAAAAAAAATGTAATTTCCTCTCTCGTACCTCAAGAGCTGTTAGGCTTTGAATTATCCTTCACTGCCTCTGCCCGCCATGCAGAGAGAGCATCCTAACCGAAGCCCAAGTTAGATGCTTAAAATTAGATGTCATGAATACCTTGAAGGGACAAAAACCACAGCTCGTACTGACAACTTTGGATATATGCCAATGAATCTGAGCGTATGCAAGTCACTTTGGTACAGCTGGCAGCGTCTGTCCCTGCAGCACACCTCTGCTGGCCTGAGTGCTGCCGGTGATGCTGCAAGCCCGGTGTCTCCCAGAGGTGCAGGTTGTTCCCTTCCCACAGAAGGGCTGGATGTAGCCGCAGCTGTGCTCAGCTCAGACTTCACGCAGACGCAGCTGCCTTTTGCTGCTGGATGTAACTTCTGAAGTGCTCCTTTCCAGAATAAATGGTCTTTGCAAGTTATGTTTTTCTCATGCAGTCAGCATTTTTATCTTTCTGTTGTTGGTACATCTTCTGTTTGGTGATGGCAGGAATAAATAAAGTACATTGAAAAGTCGATGGTTATCTTGATTCCATTTTTATCAGGAAGCTGATTCTAGGTAATCAGAGCAGTGTTTGCAGAACTCACATCCCATTTACTTCTCTAGCAGCAAACGTGTTGTCAGAATGACATGGAATTGTGCAAAAACCAATGGCAGTTAAGTAAAAGAGACATTTTAGTATTCCAAATGTTGTTTTGAAATACTTTGTTCTCCTTATTTACAGCAACTCTGAAACATTTACATTTTCATCTTCAAAAGTCAGACTTCTAGGGACGTTCATTCATTCTCCAGCAACATCTACTCTTTGTGAAGAAGCAGGCTGCATTTGCCTGGAGAGGAGCTGTGTGGCAATAGAGAGATCAGTGTGACTTCCTGAATGTGAAATAACTTTTAAAGCTGTTGTCACGCACTGCTTGTAATTGCCTTTCAGTGCCACCAGCTCTCCTTTTCGGATGGCACCTCAGCCTTTGGGCTCAGCCTCACCCCGGTCCCACAGTGCCTTTTGGCTCCTTGCAGGCTGAGCAGAGGCTTCTGCCTCTGCTTTTGGCCTGTGCTGTATTGCACCAGATCTTGCCGGTTACCTTAGCGTTGTGTCGCATAGCTGGTGCTTCACAAAGAATAACATTTCAAAGGATGCCTTGTCCATTTGAAGCTATTGAGAAGTGAGTGAATGTCCTTTCACAGCTTATTGCAGCAATAAATAATTTCAGTGGGCTGCCCTCGCCCTGCCCAGCTGATATTAATTTTAATGCATGCCCTCAGTTTCTGTCCACTGTGCTTTGTCATGGTTGCTAAGCTTTTCTAGAGTGGGGACTTGAGCACTCAGTATCCTGCTTCCGAAATCAAGATACTTGCACGTACTACTAAAAACACTTCCGTACCTATTTTTCAGAAATGAAAACGTTGGGACTATTTAATATCCCTCATTCTAGGACATTTTCCTCTGTTCTGGAATAATTACTTTTCTTTTACCAACAGCTTTCTATTTTTTTTTTCTAGTCCGATATCAGTCCTTTTTGCAGGATGTTTACATAATGGACCTTTAATCTACTTTTGCTCCTAATATGTTTTATTTCCAGAGTCCTCTCCAGAGAGAGTGCTTTTCCATATATTTCATAGCAGTCCAAACAGCAAGACTTTTTAAAGAGCTGTCATTTTTCAAGGCTCTATTTTCCTCTTCTGAAGAAATAGTTTCAAGAAAATAAACTGACAGCATCGCGTTATCGCTTCCATCAGTGCAGCTTATTGTAGGAAATGGAGAGCTCTGCCCTGAAGAGCAGGCGCAGTGCTCTGGGAGGGAAATAAGCATTTCAAGCTGCGTGTAAAGACTTGCAGATTTCGGTCAATATTTGCACGTTAATTCTCCTCCACCCGGAGCTCACGGCGGTGCGTGGGAAGCATGAGGTTGGCCGCAGCAGGCTGGCCCAAGGCAGCAGGCGGCCACCGCTGCTCCTGCGGCAGCCACAGCAGGAGAGGAGGGGACGCGCTCGCAGCTGGCACCCACAGCTCTCACAGGTCAGGGACTGCAGGTGCCGTACCGCTGTGCATAGCAGTGTCTGTGAAACTGTTGTTTGTGGAAATGAATTTGTCTAACAACTTGTTTGAACAGGCCAACACTGCCTCCCAAATGTCAGCAATAAGACCTCTTTGGGAAAGGGCAAGGGGGAATGGAAAGGAGGAGTGCTTCTTGCTTGTTGTAGAATTGCTGTCCAGAACATCTGTGGTGCCTGGAGCTTTTGAGGTATGGGAAACAATGATCGGCTGATCCCATTTGTCTTCTCAATACAATGCAAGGTTTCTGCATGAAGCTACACAGAAGAGCCTAGTTTCTAAACTCCTCGTCCCCCTTGCCACCTGCCCGGTGCCTCCTCCCAGCTCCCCAGTGCCCTTTGGAGTGGAGCTGGGGCTGTCCCCACGTGCTGGGCGGTGGCGGTGGGTCTGCTGGCACCTCCTGATGGCCAGCCTTCCCTGTGGCAGCAGCGGGATGCTGTACAGCCCTGGTCCTCTCCCCTCTGGTTTCACTCTCCTCTGGCTGCGGGTTGCTCGGCACGGTGAGGTTCCTTTGCGATGCTCTGAAGTCAGGTGTAATTTTTCTATCCTCAGCAGGTCTTACTGCTTCATTATCAGTGCCCCTTTCCAGATCACTGGAGCTCGTTGAGCACCACGCATTTCTGCAGAGATAACGGCCTCTTGCTGTGAAAACTGACAGCTTTTCTCCATACCTTTTATCTTGGCTGTTACAAGATAAACAGGATAACACCCGGTTAAAAGATGGAAACAGCTCTGCCTCATGGCAGCAAAGTTCCTTTTCACGTAGTCGATGTTTGTTTTCAAATTTCATTTTGAAATGCTCTCCTGCCCTGTAGTCACAATGTGAAACTGCTGACTTTTGTGGATAGGGATGGATTATGACTTAATGGAAGATTAATGCTGCATTAATCTGTACAGTAAAGAGTCAGTATTAAATGTAAAGCCTGTGGTCCAGAGGAGGCAGCAAGTTCCATCTTCCCTGTAGTTCTTAGCTTATACTTCTAGCCCCACACTATTAGTCAGTTTATGCCAAATATGTGCCCTATTTTTTCCCTTTAACTTTTGAAGTTGCACTACATCCATCTACTTGTTTCAATTGTTAGCTGCTTTCATTAAGCTGGTGCCTAAACTCTTTCTTCCATCTGTTGTTTACATGTAACATCATTCTTGTTCCTTAGATATCTAGTGATTCATGTATTTGAAGCTGACACTTGAGAGAAAAAAAGCCTTTTGTGCATCTTTGTGTTAATTTGTTTGGAATCCAATGCTGGTTCAGTTCTTCCTGCTGCGTAAGTTAGGTTCACAGGGTGTTTGCCTGTTCTGTGCATTTTCTAAAGGTTGCCCTGAAAACTAAAAAGAAAAAAAAAAAAAAGTTGTTTTCTTATATAAGTCATGTAGGTTACTTTCTGCTCTGATGAGCAAATAATTCTGTCTTTGATTCACAGCGGGTCTCATCCAAGAAATCACTGTATAGCCTCAATTCCTATTGCAATAACGGGAAAAAAAAAAAATCCTTAAAAACTACTGATGGCTTAAAAGTTCTAAAAGAGGGGACACCTGTTCTGTGTGGTCTCTGTACCTAAAACTTTCTTTCCTTGTGTACTTGGTGGTCTGTGAACCAACCTGCCTGTTTGTCCTGCCATCAGTGTGGGTCTGGACAAGCACCACGCTTCTCTGTGGAGGGCAGGAGGCAGCACGTGCGGCCGTCGGGATCCCTGGCTCTGCTTCCCTGCCCATGGGTACGGGGGGACTGGTGGTCCAGGGAGCCCCGGGGAGCTCCCGGTAGCCATTGGCAACCCTGCCTGGATGCCTGGCATAGCTCTGTGAGGCTGGGAAGTGTTTCAGTTGTCCACTTTCTCCCAGTTTCTCAACAGGAGAATGCAATGCGTTAAGGGAAATGTTGTCACGCTTGAGTAAATAACGGAGTCACGTTCGCTACTGCGTTGAGTGCCTTATTTTGAAATGCTGGGAACACATTTTCCTCCTGCCTCTTTGATCCTTTTCCTAACTCCTTCACCATCCCCTTGTCCCACCTCTCAGTGGCGTGGCACCCCGGCAGCACCCCAGCAGCACCGCCTGCCTTCCCCGGGCCTTCTCGGCAGCCCTGGCACTGCCGTGCTGTCAGGCGGGGGCTTGGAGGAGGGAGCACAGCTCAGGAGCGAGGTCAGCTCGAGCACTGGGTGCGACGGGCAGGGCAGGTCTGTGGTCTGCTGCCCCCGGTCCATGGGCTGGGGTGAGCGTCCTGCCAGCCCGTCTGGGACAGCCGCGGGGCAAAGGAGGGCAGAAACTGTGAGGCTGTGTAATGAGAGAGCTTGACTTCATGTAGCCACTGAATATGGACTTTTTTTTTTCTTCTCATAAAAAGAGAAGGATAATAGAGGAGGTTGTCACAGAGTGGATCGGCATGGATAGCTCACCAATTCCAGCGAGTCGCCTGTCCCTGAGCGTTGGTGGGGGGGAGGCTGGGGAGGCTGCATGAGGCTGTGACAGATGTGGCGAGGGCTGAGGGCTGCTGCTCTGCCATGCACTGCTGTGCTTGTGTTTTAAGGTGATCTTTCTGCTCTATTAGCAGCGGATTCTTGGTGTACATAAATGTTGGAAACGAGGTCAGATACTTGAGTCTACTCTGGGTATTTTATCCTGATCTCTAAAGGAGAAATTAGCCAGTAGTACAGGCAGGTATCTGGGGAATCTTCCTTTTCCTTTTCCTTTTCCTTTTCCTTTTCCTTTTCCTTTTCCTTTTCCTTTTCCTTTTCCTTTTCCTTTTCCTTTTCCTTTTCCTTTTCCTTTTCCTTTTCCTTTTCCTTTTCCTTTTCCTTTTCCTTTTCCTTTTCCTTTTCCTTTTCCTTTCATCAGTTTTTGAGATATTTATTCCTTCTTCTGTAAACGCTATGGATGACTGTTCAAGAGATCAGTGACGTTATCACTTTCCTATAATTTCAGACTGTTACACTTGACAGGCACTTCTTATTGTAATGTCTACCAAACACAAATTTTTTCTAAGTTTCTCCATGTTGGATACCTGCTTCTGGATGAACTACATTTAAAAGTGATCTACGTATATTTTCTAGGAAGAAAGAGTATCATCTTGCTCACAATTCAGACTCTAATCTTGTCTCTGAATAGATGTATCTGTTTTGGTTGTTGTTTGAGCAATGGCTTGAAATTGGGCAGCATTTAGACTTGGGTGAGCTGTGGCAGAAGACACAACACCAGGGAAAGCTGAAATGCAGGCAGGAGGGAGGAGGCAGTGCAGATTTCAAGCTTCAGTAGAGCCCCTTTGCATCTGGTCAGTAACAAAGAGCAGAGCCTTCATTCTTGTTGACCCCTCTGCTGCTCCAGTTCAGCACAGACTTGCTCCGTCCCGGGGCACCTGGATTTAGGGAGCCTTGGCTGGAGGAGCTGACTTGCAGGCTGGTGTAGAGCAGTAGGATGTTGCTGAAGGCAGGGAAACCTCTGCCTGGAGCCTGCCAGCACATCGCTGCGCTGCCCTGCAGGGAGAGCACCAGACCTTGCGTGGTGGGCAGTGATGGGACTGGGCCTGAAGAAACGGGGGCTGACAGGGCGAGGGGGCTAGTGCTGCAGCTGGCAACCTGGTAGGAAAGAAAGAGTGACTGAGAGCGGGGAGTAAAGCCGGAGCTGGGAGATGGTGAAGGAAGAGATGTGTGGACTGGGAGGATGCTTCGATGAGTCTTTGGGATCTGGTGGGGTGTGAGGTGTGAGCGTGAGCCCTCTTGGGAGGAGCAGAGGCGGTCAGAGGGTGCCACGAAGGGGAGCTGCAGGCAGTCCCGTGACAAGGTCCCTGTGATGAGATGGCAGTGGGGGCCTGCGGCTGTCTGAGGGGGGGTGAGTGGGACAGGGAGGTGGGGATGGGCATGGGCTGAGAGTCGGGACCAGAACAGAGAGCTGGAAAAAACTGGGAAGCACTGGCTGGAGACTGCTCTTGCTAGAGCAGCGGTTCACAGCTTTTTCCAAAGGAGTGCTGAAAAAGGCAGCAGTGCTCGTGTGGCAGGACACACACATGTTGTAATGTTTTTGTAGGATGTAATGTTTTGGGTGTGGACAACTTCTGCTCTCTGTGTGTCTCTTCCAAATTGAACTTAGTGTTCCCATCAAACCTTCGTGTGTATCTTCCGTGACTTCTGCATGCTTGGTATTTCTGAATGAGGAGTGCTGGTAGAGCTGCCTCGGGCTCCAGGACTTCGTGGTCTCCAGAGAGCAAAAAAATGCTCTGGAAGTATCGAGTTCCCTGTGCTCCTTTCCCTGCTCCTCCCAGCTGGTCATCTGCTTTCACTTTCAGAAGCAATGACATTGTGGTTGGGCTGTAATGACAATATTTACCAAAAAGCTTTTTCTTTTTGTTCTACTTAGTATAATGGCTTCTTGCAGAAGCAGCTCTGTGGGGAATAGCCCTTATTTCCATAGGTTCGTGAACTTTCAGTTGTGGGCAGTAATCGGACAAGTCAGTTTCAAGCAAAATATTCAGAACAAATAGGAAAAATGGGCCTAGACTCTTCCTTTCGGGCAGTCTCTAAATACAGCAGGAGGAAATACTGATCTTGTGGTGGCACTCATTGCTTCCCCTGCAAGCGAGCTGATCGTCAGACTGGTCTGCACGTGTGCCTTCCAGCCACCCCTGGTTGCAGACAGGCTCGAGGGAGAAGAAATAAAGACCTTTTATTCAGGAAATAAGAGACAATCTTAGCTTGGTCAAAGTGGGGCTGCAGAGCCTCTTAGACACTCTTTTCTCATCCTGTGTTCATGGTGCTCAGAGGAATGCCCTTGGAGCTGTTCAGGAACCGCAGTGACAGTTTTGATTAGCTCTCCTTTCAAGCAATCCACAAAATGTCAGGATATAGATAAAGCAGTTATCTGCTGTGGATGACATTGGAAAGACCATTTCCTATTTTATTTTTAGCCCATGAGAAGGTGGGGGAAAAGAGCATAATGGCATATCTGAATCACTGAAGACACTTGCAACAGTCATTTATTTTCATTTCCTCAAGTAATCCTTTTATTTTGCAGCATTGATGACGATGTCTGTTTCTCTTCTGCCAGGTCTCTTATTTCTTTGGACCTGATGAGTCTTGCTCCTGGCATCTCTTCCAGGACTATGTCTTTACCGAAGATTCACCTGCTCCTGTTGCTGGGTGATTGTGCTCACTCCCCTGCACGGAGAGAACACTGAAACAGACACGCAGTGATACGGTTCCTGGCATACCCTGCATCCAGGATAAACATGAACATATGGTGCCAAGGAAGTTTGTTGCGGGCCCGAGATGAAGATAAACACTACAAGCTGTTACTTCAGAAGGGTAGCATAGGATGAAGATTGTTGTAAAGAAAACAAATAGTGTTACAGAAACAAAAATGGGATTCATACTGACATCTGTCAGGGCTTCTTGGCTCACCCGAAGAGGCTGCTTGAGCTGCAAGTCCCCGTTAGTCCCTCTGCAGCTGTAGGTCACCTCGCATTCGTCCTCACACATGAATGTGGGACACTTATCCACATATCCATATTGCACAGAGGGCTGGGGCACGCTCATGGAAATTAATCTTTTGTCAGCTGCCAGCTTGGGGCAATGGCAGAGTCTGATTTAGCTCCCAGTGTGGACAGGGAAATGCAACATAATAAGAAATGCATCATCTGTTAGCCTGCACTGGCTTGTTGAGCGCTAGTTAGCAATCAGAGAAAGCCCTTCTGTTCCTGGTGGCCCTTCTAGATTCTAGTCACCTCATGACTTTCCTTTCTGAGATGTCTGTTATTGTTCAGTAGAAGAAAAAGTGTTCCGTACCCCCACCTAGTTCCCAAAGAAACAGAATGGATGCTTGGATATATATATTGTAGACTTTGTCTCCTGTCGGTGTTTGAGCAGTGTTTGATCTTGCAGATTGAAGGTGGTGGCCTTCCTGGTGAAGGCATGCAGAATGCATTTTGGGGACCCTGTGGTAGGGTAGGAATTAAGTCAAAAGAAGAGGTCAAGTCTCTGTACTCTAATTTCCCTTTCCTTTTCCCTTTCCTTTTCCCTTTCCTTTTCCCTTTCCTTTTCCCTTTCCTTTTCCCTTTCCTTTTCCCTTTCCTTTTCCCTTTCCTTTTCCCTTTCCTTTTCCCTTTCCTTTTCCCTTTCCTTTTCCCTTTCCTTTTCCCTTTCCTTTTCCCTTTCCTTTTCCCTTTCCTTTTCCCTTTCCTTTTCCCTTTCCTTTCCCCACAAACAAAATAATCATATGAAGTGCAGTTAAGGAAGGGTTTCCTGTAGAAACTGCATTCAGCCCAAGGTTAAGATGCATTGCTTACCATATCACTGCTAATATGAGTTCCTAACCTTGTCCTGAAGAGAGCAAAATTTGTTTGTTATTAAGCAATTGAAGAAAACAAGGGAGGCAAAAAACCTGTCAGCATCCGGTGTTTCATTGAGATGATATGGTTTGGGTTCCCTGCCCTTCCAAGAAAGAGCCGATAAAGCCTGAAAATCACAGAATCACAGAATTTCTAGGTTGGAAGAGACCTCAAGATCATCGAGTCCAACCTCTGACCTAACACTAACAGTCCTCCACTAAACCATATCCCTAAGCTCTACAAACCATATCCCTAAGCATCTTCAATGTAGTAGTTACTGATTAAATGTTTTACAAAATCAGATAAAAACACATGAAGATATGGTTAAAAGCACGTAATACTTAGCAGACACCTGACTTTTGCACAAACAGAAATTGGGCAACTATTTGCACGTTTGAAAAAAGTGCATCGTTGCAGAGGACATGGGGGAGAAAAGTCTGTCGCTGCTGCCTGTGTGTGCCTGTAGGGAGGTGCATGCCAGAACGTCCTGTTGTGCCTCGGTGCTTCCTCTGTCCCATTGCTCTGAGCCAGCTGGTTCTCCAGCAAGGCTGTCTGTTGGAAGCCCACAGGTGCCTGGCTGGCACAGAGGAGAAATGAATGCTTTTTTGGGAAGTCCATAGTTACATAAACAGTGGCTGTTGGTATTATTTAAAGTTCAGTACCTAATGCTGTGTCTAAATACACGTTCTGAAACTGATCAGTGTGTACATGTGCTTGTCGTGAGACTTATAGGAGATGTTGCACCAAGTCTGTAAGAGCTGAAGACTTGAATCTCTGTCTCCCCATCTAAGCAGAAGACAGCTTCCCCAGAAGCTTGTTCAGGGGTGTCAGTCTTCTTCACCATGCGGGAGAGATGCTGTAAGCTCTCCTGTGACTGAGGGCACACGGTTCAAATGCTGCTCAGCAGTGGGTACTGGAGACATCTGCTGTTGGGTGCCTCCTGCTGCCCCAAGCCCCTTGACCAGCATGGGCTCCTGCTGGTTGTGCCTGGCCCTGACCACCCGCGGGTGCTCCTGACCAAAGGGCCAGCCTTGGCGAAGTGACCCCAGTCTTCTCATGGAAAATTGAATTGTATTTTTCAGGTCTCAAGTGTGTGTGCCAGCTGTGCGAGCACACGAACTTCACCTGCCAGACAGAGGGAGCGTGCTGGGCTTCGGTCATGCTGACCAACGGGAAGGAAGAAGTGGTCAAGTCCTGTGTCTCCCTCCCGGAGCTGAATGCTCAAGTCTTCTGCCACAGTTCCAAAAACATCACAAAAACCGAGTGCTGCTACACAGATTTCTGCAACAACATCACCCTCCGCCTGCCCATAGGTACGTACTGCCTGAATGCAAAGTGATATGCGAGTGTTTTGTGATGGCATGGGAGCTGCAGAAACACTGGGCAGAGAGCACGGCTGTGAGAGCAGCTAATTAAGATTTTAAAAGCTGGCTGTAAAAGCAAAAGCTGTTTTTTATTTTTTTCCCAACTGAGGAAAAACTAAATTGTGACTATGTTTGGGGAAAAGGAAACTAGTTGCATTGCCTAAATTTTCCAGACACTGTCTTTTGCATCCCAGGAGCTGTTAACCATGAAGAAAAAAGGAGGTGTGTGGAGGAAAAAGCCTTATCACCTTACAGATCTTTATAGGCTGGGGCATCTTAAGTGAGTTTGTGGTTTGAATTGGCATTAGTTTAGATCTTGGGAAGGTTTTGGCTGGCATTCAGGGGCTTCTCATGTGGCATGGATCAGCAACCCACTGCAGCTACAAATTGATGGTTGTGGGGAGCCGAGCACCGTGCGCTGCTGAGCGAGCGGATCATGTGTTAACTGGTGCTTTGCCAGGAGATAATGAGGACCTTACAGCCTAAGATTTACAGCCTAAACTGCCTCTGCAGCCAATGTAAAAGATCTGCATTAGATGGGTTGGGTAAGAATTCAGACTAGGGAGGTGTGGAAAGAAGGCAATTGTAGACGCTTGTTGTCAATGGCATGTGGGAAACCCAGTCCATGATTTTGGCCAGATGAGGGTCTGGATGCTCGGTGAGCCTGCACCGGGATGAAGCAGCCCCAGCATATGGGGAGCTGCTCTCCCCGTTCCCCTTACGCAGTCTGCGTCCTGCTTCCTGGCCTGGACCGCCCAGCAGCTGCTGCAGGTCGTGCAGGACGTTGCTCTGCTGGAAGCTGCGTCTGCAGCTCTGTTGTGATGGGCAGGAGTGACATGGGCTTGTGTGGTACCTGGGGCTGGCTTGGTGGGAGTGAGGAGGGACGCTGGATACAAAGTTGTTGCTGGAGGAAATACTTATGTTTCAGCAATTTTGTAAGTCTGTCTTCAGCTTTTGGCTTCTGCAATTTGTTTTAGCAGCTTGTAGTGCAGCTTTTGTTCTGTGTTAAATCAGTATCATTGATTTTTGCCCAGCAGACACAGGAAGGTGTGAGATTCCTGGTTCCAATGAGAGGGAGGAAAAAGATTTATGCTTCTGGGAGCTCTGTTTATTACACAGTCAGTGCAATATTCAAGTCTGGCAGATTCAGAACTGTGTGGTGAAGTTGATTTGGTCCGTTTGAAAAACATATATTTACGCTATTTTTAGATTTAATTATTGATAATATACTTCACCCTTCTCTCCAGTAAAACTTGTGCTTCATCCAAGCTTTTTGAATAAGCTGTCAACTCTACTACTTCAACAAATTATACCTTTTTATGTATAGTTCCACTAGTGAGAGATGTTACAGATAAGAAAGATGTAAAGTAATACATAATTTGCAGTTGTAATTTGCACTTCAGCTGCTATTGTAGAGTAGCTAACAGAATTAAAACCATCTGTTTCTGTGAGCATTTGATACTCAAGATACAGGAGGGCAGACTCAGCTGTCAGTGAGGGGAAGGACTCCTGAAAAGTCAGTTTCTAGAGGGGGCACTGAAGGGATGGGTTTGGGGAGGGAGGGCTGGGAGACTGCAGGTAGGGGGGGAGAGGGGAAGTGATGGTGTGCAAGGAGACACGTTTAGGGGACACTTAGTGCCATGTCAACAGAGACACTTGCTACTATGCGAGTAGTGGTAGTACGAGTCGAGTCGACTGAACGGTGTGTAGATGGAGCCTGCAGAGCTCTCTGTGGGATCACCCAAAGGGAGTGTGGCCGGGCTGGCCCTGGGGATTGTCAGTGTCTGGTGCTGACTGAGGGGCTGGGCACTGCTGGAGGGGGCTTGGCCCCTGTGAGCATCCCCTGAGCACCTGGGCTGGGTCATGGTCTCTTGGCTGGGGGGCTGCTCCCCTGTGTCCAGCCTGACCTAAGGAGTAAGGGCTTTTTGGGTATGTGTCTTTTGGTCAGCAACAGAAGGGAGATACTAATAGTAGTTATGCTCTAGATACGTAGAAGTAAAAGCCACACCTGTTCAGGTTGGGATGCTGGAAACTTGGAAGACAGCTGCAATTTTGAGATGGAGTGGAGGATTGTCTATCTTCCTAACATTTGAACTGGTAGTTGCAAAACCTCTGGTTATGTGTTTCAGTACCAGCAAAAGTTACTTAATTTTTAGCCTGAGCCCTTTGCTCTAAACATTTGGGGGAATTCACGTTAGTCAAAAGTTTACAGCGCCAATGTTACTTGCTTGCTGGTCTTGCTGGACAGCCCTTTTCCAAATAATTAACATTATTTGAAAGCTCCAGCAAGAATAAACTTTCTTAGGGGTATTGCTGAGTATGTAGGTGAAAGAGCTGGGCAGCAGGAGATGGGGTTGTGCCGGGCCTGCTGTGCCGCGGGAGGCCTTCAGCTGGAGGGAGGCCTGCGGGCCGCGGGGAAGGCTTTGGCTGCTGCTACCTCTGCTGCCTCGGTGGGGGGGTCCTTTGCTGAGCGAGGTTCTGTGTCCAAAGCAACTTCTAGGCTACTCCTTGCTCAGCTTGCATCTTTTCTTCTTTCATTCCAGTCCTATGTGATACTTGGACATCCTAACTGAGGTCTTGGACTCATCACTGAGGAAAGAAATGTGAAATGGAGGCACCGTAGCAAATAACCAGTAGGCACTGCAACTATCAGCTGGTGTGATTAAAAAAATAAAGCAAACCAGAGGCAGTTCTAAGTTTGGTAATCAGTCCAGGATCTTGCTGAAGTGGTAAAAGTTTAATTTCCACTGCTGTGTAAGGATGAGGCCAGGATTCGCGCAGCCGGGACTTGTGAAAGGGCTCTGCTCAGGGAGTGCTCATAAAAGTCCCCATAGAGAAGTGGCTGGTCCAGCAGCCCATCTGCAGTGTCACTTCATCCTCTGGCATGTCACCACACACCTCCTGAAGCTGTTCTCGTGTTGGCTGTCCCTTGCCAGTGGTGGCAGGTAACCAAGCCACGGTGTCTGTCCATTGGTGCCTCACTTGGCCACACAGGCTCTCTGGTCTTTAACACATATCTGCTTTGTCAAGATGCTAATGTAGGCCAGCCCACCTACTGCCACTCTCTCTTTAAAAGAGTAATAGTTTGGTGCCTGGTACAGACACCTTAATATGGGAGTTAAATGTATATCAACATATGTTTCCACTATGCAGATCCTAGTTTAAAAGTAGAGCACACGGATATGGAAAATTTGCCATTAGGCAGGATTGAATTTCACTGAGGAGAGGTGTTGAGAAGGTCCAGGGCAGGGCACATCCCTGCCAGAAGGCAGGAGCTTCTGCAGGCTCTTCCCACCCGGTTCCTGCAGCCAGCCTGGGGGCCCAGGCAGCTCTTCTTCGTGCCCACCCGCTTCAGCTCAGCTCTGTGTTAATTACCAAGGGCTCACGGCGTGTAATACCAAGAGTGACTGGGAAACAATAAAGTAACGTATATCATGAGGATCTCTGAGACAGAAAGCAATTTGTTTTTTATGATTGCCCATGCATGAATTTCCACGGTAAGGCTGCAGGTGGCATTGCGTGCCTCATTCAGCAGCAGAGCTGTCCTTGCTGTGTCGTGTGCGAGAGGAGGTTGCTCTTGTTCTGAGTTGGGTTTTTTACCATGTGTGAAGAAAATAAACATTTCTAAGGGCAGATGCAACCTTCATATCTGCTTTTTATATACTTGTCGTGGATTTCATCGCAATGTTTTTGCATTGACAGGTCATATGTTCCAAAGTGCAGGACTGGTTTTCAATAATTAGGGTTTTTCTGTTACCCTGAATTTGTTTCCAGTTTTCTACTATTTAAACTACAACACTTTCTGCCCAAGCTGGTGACCTGAGAGGACCTTTGTCTGTCAGTGGGGTGTCATATCAGGTCTACAGAAATGGCCTGCATGCTGCTTCCATGCTGGTTCTTTCGATGAATGTGTGTGTCTACAAGAAATTGCCTGTGTTCACCTCAGCATGCTGCAGACTGTTTTAAGGACTTGCTAATAAGATCTTGAAGATTTCAAGTTGTAGACTGGTGCTTCACAGGGCTATCAGACCATATTTCAGATTAGGGACGTGGTCCTTGTGATCCGTCCCCACCCCACCTGTGAGAGGGTTTTGCCCCCTCACAAGCCTGTTTATAGGTGACAGACCCCTACCTGCAGCCCCAGGGCAGGTGGCTGGAGGTTCTCATAACTCGATGCTTGCGTTTGGTTATGGTGGTTTGAGCTTAGCATGGCTCAATACAAACAGGCTGGGGAACATTCCCATCTCTTCTCCAAAGCAGCAATGCTGGTGTTGGCCTCAGTCACCTCCTTCAGTGGAGGCAGTGACTCAACAGCTGTTGAACCCAAGCCTGAAGGTTCAGACTTCTGAGGCTTGTTACCAGGTGCAGTAATCAGGGCCTTCTTAACCTCGCATATCGTCTGTTTATAGATGCGTGGGAAAAGTTCATGTGACTGTCATTCTAAACTCTTGATCTCAAAACACCTAGTGATGCCAAATATTAAGTCTCTGTCTTTACAGATACTGAAAATTGAGGCTGGATGGGTGCTGGTAGGTTTGCAAACGTCTCATAGGGCTATGGGCTTTCAGACCAGCCTGCTTTCAGTGACTGCCTAAAGAAAACCTCGACCTCTATGAGAAGAAAATTGGTGATGTGTTCAGACTGTACAATAACGCACCCGTGAGTTAGTGGGAAAATCCAACATAACAAAAAGTCTCTGTAAAAGCTTTAATTCTAATTTTTTATTTTTTATTTCTTTTTCCTCTTGAAATTTACCCCCATGGCTCCAGCAAAAAGCACCACACTGCTAGAAAGGTGTCTGCTCACTCTGGGGTCCTGGCGGTGCAGCATCTCTAGAGCTTGAGATGAAAAATTTATTGTTCTGTATTTATATGATGGAAAATGAGTCAGAGGAGCGAGGAGGCTTTATGGAACAAGATTAAGATAGCAGTGGGATTAACAAACTGTATTATAAGTAATTTGCCAGCTCTTCTCTTTACTGTCATTGCCCAAACTGTGCGGTCACAAAAGGCACTCATATCACCTACAGAGGTACAGAGTAGGATGAAAGAAAGTGGAATATAGAACAAATCCTAAGAACAAAAAATCCTTGGACATATTCATATTGATAAGAAAGATGATTTATACTAGCTAGATTAACTACCAGGCAATATTTTCAATCTTTTTTTTTTTTTTCTTTTTAATATCTGCATTTTTTATTTATTTATTTATTCATTTTTTATGAACAAGTAATTACTTTTCACTATATTTACCTCTTTGAAAATCCCTAAAAACATTAAAGCCTTTTTAGGTGAATGGAATGCACAGATTTATTAATATTCAAGAAGTCAGATACTGCTGTACTAGTTTATAAGGCACATAGTAATACAGAAAATTAGAAGAATCAGCCTTCAACTAATAATTTGCGGAATGAAATCAAGTGTTTGAAAATACATTGTAAGGGAAATACATTCAATTGTTTAAATGTAAGAAAAAGTAGTAACTGTTTTCTGTAATTTAAAGCAGGGGAAAAAAAAAAAAAAAAAGAAAAAAGAAAAAAAGATCCATATTAAGGAACATGATTATAAAGAATCCTGAAGGGCAGATGGGTGAGCAGGCTGCCCTGCTGGTCAGGGTTCAGGGTAAGGCTCTGGCTTTGCCTTTTCTTTATTCTAGGCATTCATTGTCTGTTACTGAACACCATGTAAAGGTTTCTTTTTGTTTTCCCAGTACTAGCATCATCAAGAATAGCTTAGAAGGAAGGTACAGAGAGAGTGAAGAGAAAAAAGACAATTATTTCACTAACTTTTCTAACTTTTCTAAAATGTTTAGTGATGGATAAAAATAGGGAGGATGGGGAATGTGGCAAAAAGAAAAGAGGAAGTGAAATATTTTGGTATATATTTTTGCTATTCTTTGAGGCCACTTTGTTTCTTCTGAACTGGTGGGTTTGGAAGCCAGTGCCAGAGTCCAGTGCCAACACTAACAGCTTGTGTTACTAGTCTGCTGCAATGCAATAGTAGAAACTTCATTTAGTTGATTGTTTTCTGTTTTGAGTTTTTGATGAAAAAGATGATGTTATGGCACGGACATCAGGACAGAGGTTAAGACTGTGTGAGCTGTAGTAAACCTGTTTCCTTTCCATGTTCACCCAGTTTGGTGCTGTACCACTGATGCAATTCTTAGGATAATCACCCACTTGGACTGATCTGAAGTTCTCCTTGAAAAAGGTTCAGTAGGCAGAGCTGCAGCCTGTCATAGCTGCTCTGTGAATGTGTAATTCGGCAAATATTTCACATACTGTTGAACATCTTGGCTGTCCCAGGTTCGTGTGCTCCAGAGGAATTTGTAAGAATACAGCCATTTGAAGAGAAGGCAGGGGAAGGGACAGGAAATCGGGGAAATAGGAATTTAGGTAATGTATCTGTTTATCTTGCAGCTGTATCCCTGATGGCTTTGCTTGAACCTCCAGATCCTTCAGCAGGCCTTTCCCAGGTGATTTCTGAATGTCCTGAAAGGGATGGTGGAGTCTGCAGTCATGGTGGAGGCTGGAGAAACTTGATTTTAGTCTCTAGTCCAAATTATGTATTTCTGAAATTGTTTAAAAATGTTCTGTACATCTGATTAGAGCTCTGCATTAGATACAATACATTTTCTTACAGCATTGGAAAGAATACATTTTTTTTTTCCACCTGAGTAGTTTAGGAACTTAAATATGAATAGTTTAGGACTTTTATAAGTCTTAAGGTTGCCATTATACCTTAAAAAACAGGCAAATGCCGTGTGTGAGAATGTCTTTTCTGTTGGAGGGAAAATAACTTTTTTTTTTTTCTCCTGCCTAAAAGCACTCTTCTATTTACACAACTTGGAATATAACTGTACCATATTGTGAAATTGCTAAAGATTGCCAGATGTGCTATTTTTGTTTCATACATGGCAACATGTCTTCAGGGTCTATTCTTGATCAGTAAGACATTGAATAATACATTAGACATAAGATTGCAAAACATTTTGATTAACGGTGTTGATTTAATAGTTTTAGGTAGTCATGAGAGATTTTCTTATTTCCCAAAGTGTTTAACATTGCACAACTGCCGTAAACATTACCACACTTATTTGGTGCTTTTGTCTCAAATTACTGTTTGTACCTTGTGTGCTGTGTGTTTTGCTCATCGCTCCTCCGGCACACGGCGTTGCTGTGGGAAGCCGCAGGGGCTGGCGGTGTCCCAGCCCGCAGCAGCAGGCTGCAGGGCACGGGCGCGGTGCTGCTGCAGGATGCCATGCCGCAGGGGGTCAGCACTTGAAGACGGCCTGCAACGAAACGCGAAGCAGAAAGCACAAGGCTGGGAATTCCCAAGGCTCCCGTGTGTGCTCTGTGAAGAACTGGAAGGGGTTTGAGTAGTTGCCAGCAGCCTCGATCTACGCTTTGGTACAGCCAGGAGACTAAGGGAGGACAAGTGTGGTCTCCAGCTGACTCCTTCCAAGAAACTTCTCTAGACAGTCAGGATCTCTTCATTTCCCAGGAACTTGGTGGAGACCCCATGCAAACCGCCCCGGATGCCTCAGCTCGCAGTCTCACTGCTACCTCGCCTCCTGCATCTGAGCGCTCTCAGCTTAAGCAGCATCCCAGAGGAGTCCTGTAAGCATCACTGAACTTGATTTTATTCTGAACAACTGTTACTGCTTAAGTCATAAAGTTGGCATCTGTTTGTATTCCTGATTCTGGATGTTACCTTCTTGGGTGGATGTGAGTGTTTGAGCTTTGCTTCTGCCTCACTGATGTCCCACTCTGAGTCCCCAGGATGGCCCTGAGTGTCTTTGTCTCTGTGTCCCCTTGCCCATCCTCCTGTGCAAGGCAAGTTTTCTTCTGCTCTGTGCCCAAGGAGGTCAAAATGTTCCTGTTGGCCTGCTGTACTCGCTATGTCCCTGCTAGACCTGCCAGCTTCTGCTTTCCTGGCTCCCAAAGCACCATACTGAGAGGGAAATGTCTTTAAAAATTAAGTTATGCAAAGTTCTCTCAGCCTGCACTGCTATTGTTTAACAATACAAATTAAGTTTTATATTCAGTAAAAATGTCTGATCGCTCTGGTGCTACAGTTTGAGACTTTTTTTTACCAATAATCATAGTTTTGTGTTTTTTCTTAAAGACATGCTGAGTGCTTTTTTTAGTGCCCCAAAATTCTGCCATAAAACCTCTTTCATCAGCACAAACACTTGTACAATGTACAACCCGTGCACTGAAAGTTCAGAAAGTTTCATGTCCCTACTCCAGAAGCCGCAGGTGGATTGCCGTGCCATTTAATTCTGTTTGCAAATCCGTGCACCAAACCTGGATTTGCAGAATGTATGACATAGAATCATAGACATAGAGACTGCCGTAGTATGGCTTTAATATTGAAATCCCATCAAAATGGGTGCTGTCTTTTAGGTTCATTGGGTGAGTCAGGAGCATGCCCTGCAATGAGAGAAGCGGCTGTGGGAGTGCACGTTTCACCACTCGCCTTGCTCAGACATCAGTATTTTGTGCTTGTTGTCATCACCCAGTTTCAGGAAACCACAGAAAGTTTTTTTTTTTTATATATACATAGATAAGTATTTAATTTTAAGATTAAAAGAAAGCCAACAGTAACTGTTATCCTTTTTGCCTGTACAGGTGTGCCACCTGTGACATCCAAGCTTGCAAGGGAACTCACAGGGCTTGAAAGAAAAATAAAAAGGAACCAAATGGAAGATTTTGAAGAAGTTTGCTTCTGGCAAGCATGGTGCTCTAGAACGGAGGATGCTGTGAAAATGGACAAAAGGGAAGGACCAGGAGGGGGACACGTGGGAGCAGTGAATGTACTTGATGGGAAGGGGCAGAAGTGGGCTGGCAGGAGACCATGTGGTGATGAAGTAAAACGTCTGCCTGGCAAAAGCAGGCGTGGACATGCGATGGAGGTTTGCAGACAGGAGCAGGAGGCGCGGGTGAAGAACGTCCCATCAGGACTACTGCTTGCTTTGCCTCCCGTAGCCATTCCATGTGGGCAGCACCCACAAGCATGGCAGGTGCCTAAGGTCACTTGCAACTGGAGCAAATATTTCATAGGAGGACCACCTGTCACGGCTTCTTGCAGGAAGGGAGGATTGCCACGTCAGCTCGTGGGCACTGAGCTTGTGTGCCCGTCTCCAAAGACCGCACATGGAAACGCCTCCTTTCTGAAATGCTCCTCCTGCTGCTCGACTGTTGCTGTTCAGAGCCTCATGAGTTGTTTTTTTTTTTTGTTTTTTTTTTTTCTTTTTCTTTTTCTTTTGATCTTATTTGCACGGGCCTAAGGACAATAAAGTTGTATGTTTTCTCATTTTATGTTGTTTTTCAGCAGTTGGTGAAGGAATGGGTATCTCAAAGTGCCTTGTGTATGTTTGTCTTTACCAGCCCCTGCTGACAGACAGTGAATGTGCTTAGGTCTGTGCATGGGGGCATCGATTTGGGCAATGCACTGGAAGTCATGTGTTTTGTACACCAACCACCCAAACTACTGCTCCTTGCCCTGGCTCTTTGCACCAAGTGCACAGCTTTCCGTGCAGCTGGGCAGCCCTCGCCAGGGCCCAGCACACACAAAGTCATACATGGAGCAGTGAGCAGCTGCTCAGCCCTGTGTGCCTGAGCAGCAGGAATGGCCCCACAGTGCCCAGAGCCAGCTGCGGCACCAATGCTCCTGAGATAAAGGATACCTGCTTTCTGCACTTCAGCAGTCCTCCGGAGGAACTTTCTGGCATGTGGATGCAGTCAAAAACAGCTTAGGAAATCACAGCGCATCGGTTAACGAGCAGCAGCCACGAGGAAGCATCCTGCCTGCAAATCCTCTTATGAATCTGCCAGCTAACCCTGTGAACATCCTGTTGAGGACTATTAAAGGAAAAGCCCGTGGGCGAGATGTAGTGACTTTGCTTTCAGAATGGTTTGAATTGTATTCTGTGAATAGACATGGGTCTGTTGTTAACTTTTTGTTTATTTTCTTTTCTTTTCTCACTTATTCAAGTGCATTGTGTTAAAAATGTAAGGGAGAGAAGAAAAAGGACCAAATCAACTTTGCACAGCTAACTGCTGGTCCTGGCACTTCTGAATCATGGAGTGCATGCCTTGATACTGTCATTTGAAGAAAAACTGCTTCAGTCGTAGTATTAACTGGAGGAAAGTGTCTGTACTGAGAGCCAGGGAACTCGTCAGGCTTCTGAGACTCCAGAGCAGTGTGTGAGCTGCAGAGTGCTTCTGTGCAGTGCCTCAGCTGCTCCCAAACTGCAACACGCTCACTGCCTAGCACTTTCTGAAAGGGAAAGAGGGCCTTTTTTCTTTTCTAGAAATACTACAGGAGTGAAGTTGTATGGTATGAAGTTGATGATTCTTGAATCTTCTATAGCCTTTAGGCCCACGATTTGGAACTTGTGATTCAGTGTGCTTTGATTCAGTGGTTGTTTTTTTTTAGCTTATTCACAATTTTGCGGGCATTAAGGAGACCATGTGCAAGTAAACACTGTAATAATGTATTCCTGCAGCATCTTGGTATGTTTTTTACCCCTGTAGATTTAAATTGGAAAGTGATGTAGAACAGTCCTGTTTCTTGACACTTGTCAAACATAATTTTGTGAACACAAGTTTCAAAAGTGTTCTGTCTCAGAAATCCTTTTGTTGCCTCATTACTAGGTCTCTGTATTCCCCTACGCATTCAGTTAGGGAAGCAGCTTTTCCAAGGATTTGGTTTTGGCTGGGACAGTGCATTGAGAAATCTGTACACGAGCCGTTAGGAGAGGGAAGGGCATGGTGCTGCTGGTGGTGGAGCTGATCGGGTGTGTGGCACCGCTTGGTCGTGCTGGGTGTGGGGCCGAGTCTCAGCCATGCTGTGGGTGCCTCGCACCCGGCCTGTGCTGGGCCAGCCCTGGCACCGGTCTGTGCTTTGGTCTGCCCTGCTGCCAGCTTGCCGGGCTGGTCCTGTCTCCTCATCCATGGTGTTTGTGGTGGCGCTGGTCAGTGGTAACGTGGCGTTGGCCTGAGCCTGAGGTACACGCAAAGACGTGTGCAGGGAAAGCCTCAGTAGCGTGCAGAGCCTTGGTCTGTCCTGCTGCCAGCAGGACTCGGGGAAATAATGAAACCTCGATGTCTCATCTGCTCAGCAGTCTCTCACTCACTGTTTTCCCCCATCCTTCCCCTTGTCTCTCCCCAAAGCGTCCGAGTCCCCCAGCCGTGCCAGCGCAGGGCCCGTGGTGCTGGCGGTGACGGTGGCCGTGCCCGTCTGCGTCCTGTCCCTCGTGGCGGTGCTGGCTGCCTGCGCCTGCCAGGGCCGGCGCTGCGCCTACGGCAGGAAGAAGCAGCCCAACGTGGAGGAGCCGCTCTCCGAGTGCAACCTGGTCAGCTCGGGCAAGACGCTCAAGGACCTCATTTACGACATGACCACGTCTGGCTCCGGCTCCGGTACGGGGGTGTCCCTGGGTGCGCTGCGTCTCGTGTCCACCAGCACCGTGGGGAGCGGGGCTGCCCTGCTGGCCCTGTCTCTAGCTCCCTGTGGGGCCTCAGAGCAAACGCTGGTGATGCTGAGCCAAGTGCTCACCTGCAGAGCGGTGACAGACGTGCTCTGAGCCTGGGATCTGCCGCAGGGGCACCCACGGGCTCCCATGCCTGGCACACGCTGTGCTGGGGGGAGGCTAGGAGGGCTGGCCAGGCTTTGGTTGCTCTCCTTCTGTCAAGTAGCAAAAGCTCAATTCCTTCCTCCAACGCAAAGGTTAAGAAGGTGACTCAGAAGTGCGTTGCCTGTGCTAACAGAGCCATTGGTGGCTAATATGTCCTAGGAAGTACTGCCGTTAACTGGATGAAGCAGAAAGCCACTGCTGACGTCCTCCTGACTGTGCCAAAATACAATTACTCCAAATACTTATTTTGAGCAGTATACTAACATTTTTAATGTTTTCCCCATTTGTAATATCCTTTCTGCTATGAGGCCCCCACTGCTATTGAGAACTTGCCGAATCACAAAATCCCAAATTCCAGTTCATCATGTTGGTGGCACATCTGGTGTGTGTGGCCCAATTTGCTGTAACTATAATTTTTATTTATCTGAAAAATACATAAATTATGCTGATTTTTTTTTTTTTTTGTAGGTGAAAAATGTGCAAATGATGCTTAATTTAATTGACTATACCTTCCATGGACTGCATACCTGCAGGCTTAATTTATTATACTTCCCCAGTCTTTCTTTGTGGATATAATAAACTTTGTATACCCTGCGGGTTTAACTGCTCACACGCAGCTGAGCTAACCACAGGGCTGTCTTTGTGCCAGCCTGCAGTGGAGGCAGAGGAAGAATCTACCGGCACTGGTGCAGTTTATTCTGATTTCAGGCAAATAACAAGTGCATTCCTTGTGGCCTGGCTGCTGCTTGCAGGGTGGCCACCAGCAGCCAGGACAGGGCTGTACAGAGGCAGCAGTGGGTACAAGGTGCCAGGGAAACCAGAGGAGAAATTTGAATAAATTTGAATAAGCTGACCTTCAAACTGTAATTTTTCTTGCTGATTACTTTGCTCCGTTAAAAGCCAGGCTGTCTGGATTTAAGAAAAATAAAAAGTTTTGCTTTAAGATGCAGTATCAAATCAAACAAAGCAGGGCTTTATGGCTTGAAAAAACAAAGGGAAAAATATGGTGAATACCATAGAAAAGATCCCAAATATGATAGAAAGTTCCAGATATGTTAGAGCAAGATTTTGAAAATGAGGCATGGGACATCACATCAAATAATTAGAGACAATAAATAAATGAATAAACACACACAAAAAAAAACAAACAACAACAACAAAAACCACAATGTTACAGGTGCTCAGTAAACGAACACTATTTGGGATATGTACTGACTGAGGCACGGGCTGGTGGAAAACTAGGATCATAAGTACAGTTACGTATGTGTAAAAATGAAATGCTTCAAAAATGAAATGAAAAAAAGAATACACTTGGGAGACCAAGTGGAGGTTGAGTGTTATTAACTCTGGTGTGTTTAACACCACAGCTGACATTGATAAGGCTGCTGCCACAAGGAGACAATGTATATGTATGTGCATTCCAAGTGAGGAAAATGTTAGTGTTACTGTTCTCAATGTTTCTTAGCACCTTGGTGTATGATCCTTTTCTGAGAGGAAGAAAATGCTCTAAACTTCATACAAATCTGAAAAATCAGTTTACGTTTAATATATTTGAGAAATGCTGTGGTAGACAGTATACGGGACTTAGCAACATCTATTTATAAAACAAACAAACAAAAAAAACGCCTTCTTGCAAAAGTTGTGAAATTGCTGACCTATTTCACAGATGCCCATCTTTTCCTTTCAAACTAGGCTTACCTCTGCTCGTACAAAGAACAATTGCAAGGACTATCGTTCTGCAGGAAATCGTGGGAAAAGGCCGCTTTGGCGAAGTCTGGCGTGGAAAGTGGTGTGGGGAAGATGTTGCTGTGAAAATCTTCTCCTCAAGAGACGAGCGGTCATGGTTTCGGGAGGCAGAGATTTATCAGACGGTTATGCTGAGACATGAAAATATCCTGGGCTTTATTGCTGCTGATAACAAGGGTATAATTGCGTTTCCTCATTCAGTTTCACAATTTAAAGCTGGCTGGCCAACAGCATACCCATACCGCGGGGCACTCGGAGTGTCTGCCCGAGGCTGGGCCCTGCTGCCCCGGTCCCAGCTGAAGTGAGTGCCGGGGAGGTCCCCAGCCAGGGCTGTGACCCCATCCGGACCTGCCAAGGGGATGGGTGCTGGCCAGATGATGGGGAGGACTTTTCTCGGTGACATTTCTTATGAAGCTGAACCATCTCACATCCTCTTGGCAGATAACGGGACCTGGACCCAGCTGTGGCTCGTCTCCGAGTACCACGAGCAAGGGTCCCTGTTCGACTACCTGAACAGGGGCACGGTGACAGTGGAGGGCATGGTGAGGCTGGCGCTGTCCATCGCCAGTGGGCTGGCACACCTGCACATGGAGATCGTGGGCACGCAGGGTAAGCGCCTCTCCCCCTCTGCCCTTCAGGTATGTGAAGGGACTCGGTGGTGCCGATAGAGCAGAGCATGTGTTATTTGCACCACCAGAAACTGTATTAGCATGAGCATACATGGTACAGGGTAAATAGAGACTAGGAATATCATCTTCCCAACTGAGTTTGTGGTCCTCATGGCTTTTAAAATGCAGATTTTCAGATTTTCGGCACTGTTTCTGCTGTAATTTGGGATAGCCTAACTACACCCCTTCCTTGCCAGTCAGGCACAAAGAATATTGGGCCTGTCTGTGTTCGGATAAACAAAACTCTCCTCTGTTATTGATGTGATAATGAAGCAGCCACTTCACAGAGCTAACCACTGCGTTTGGGTAGTGCTGCAGCTAATTGTGTCTGTTTCAAAAAACACTCATTGCCTGTCTGCTCCAGCCTTTGTAAGTGAGCATCTGTGGGAGCAGCTCTATTAGAGGGGTACGCTAATGAATGATTCTCTAAATGACTGTGGAGTGGGAATTTACAGTTTTGTTCCTGAAACAGACATATTTGAACAAAAATGCCTTCTTTTTTTTTTTTACTATTTATTTTGATAGCATTGATCAGAGCTTTACTTGGAACAAAATTGCCTGTCGTGTTTTTTTTACAAGGTATAGCACCAAAACTGAATAAAAATGTTTTTGTTTTACTTGCTCATTATACTAAAATTTGTACTGCGATCACCAGAACAGACAGCAGCTCTTTGTTGTGAGCAGGCAAGCCAGCGATCGCACACAGAGACCTGAAATCCAAGAACATCCTGGTGAAGAGGAACGAGAGCTGTGCCATCGCAGACCTGGGGCTGGCTGTGAAGCACGACTCCGTGCTCAACACCATCGACATCCCGCAGAACCCACGGGTGGGGACGAGGAGGTGCGGGCAGGCAGCACAACGAGCTTCCCCGCAGGCTCCCAGGCTCCTGCCGGGGTGGTGTGGTGCAGTGCAGTGGGTGCAGCATGGTGTGGTGGGCACAGGCTGGTGGCACTGGGCACAGGAGGCCACTGGGCACACTGCTGGGGCAGCCCGCACATCCTTCCCGGTGCTGCGATGACTTGAGGTGGCCGTGGCATCCCTCTTTCCCATCTGCGTGTCTGTCACATGGCAGCGCAGCCGCAGTCGTCTGTGCGAGCTGGCTCTAGCAAACTGACCTGTGTGTCCTTTAAAGGTACATGGCTCCTGAGATACTTGATGATGCGATGAACACAAACATCTTCGAGTCCTTCAAGCGTGCAGACATCTACTCTCTTGGGCTAGTCTACTGGGAGATAGCACGAAGGTGTTGTGTTGGAGGTGAGCTGTCTGCCCTTTTTATTCTGCTGTCCAGACTGCTTGCATCCTAAATAAACCAAACACAATTAAAGGAACCATGTTCTTGGCCCCGTACTCTCAATTACCCTGGTAGAATGTGGAGGCAGAAATCTGTTGTTGAGCACTTGTTCTGCACCAAGAAACAAGGTGGCCCCAAATGTCCCCGTTCCTTCTCATTGCCTATAAAAACAATCGGAGTTTATTCTGAAGCAGCGACTGTGCATTTTGTGTGCCCTAAACGATAAATCTTTCCTAGGAATCACTGAGGAATACCAGCTGCCTTACTATGATGTTGTGCCTTCTGATCCGTCGATAGAAGATATGAGAAGGGTAGTTTGTGAGCAGAAGCTCAGACCAAATATCCCAAACCAGTGGCAAAGCTGTGAGGTAAAAGCAGTTTTCCAGTTTGTTATAAAACCTATCTAAATAAAGACAGAACATTTCAGTGAGACAGAGGGAAGCCCGTGCCCAGCCTCCACTCAGTTTAAATGCATTCAGATGTCTAGGCTTGTTTCAGCTCCCACATCAATGCGTAGGAAACTGTCCTAGCACCAAATTCCAAATTTCTTTCTTTGACTGTGGTAGATAGGTCTTGATTTATGGCACTGCTGTTCTGTCGTTTCAGCGAGCTATATTTTACCTTCTAGCATTGCATGTAAGCAGCTGAAAGCAGCAGGCGGTGGTTCTGTTCCTGACCTGTTTTCCTAACTTGTGATTTGAAGGCACTGCGAGTGATGGGCCGGATAATGCGCGAGTGCTGGTACGCTAACGGAGCCGCCCGGCTGACTGCGCTGCGCATCAAGAAGACAATTTCACAGCTCTGCATGCAGGAAGACTCCAAAGCCTAACAGAACTCCTTGGAGGAAGACGGGAATGCATTCTTCTGTTCATCTTTTAACATGTGATATTATTTTTATTTTTGGTCTACCTCACATAATGTGGTTCAGTATTTAAGTGCCCGGACCAGAGCACTGACATCTAGCTTCATAGTTGGCCGCTGGGAGGGGCAGCTTTTGACCTGTAGTTCTTGTTTTGAACAGCAAGTCCCTGGGTTGTGCGGGTTTTCTAAAGTATTTTAGATACTAGGTTGAATGGCAGAAAGGAGCTTTAAACACTACCATAGTGTAAAAATACCTTTTGCTATTGTGCTTTTTACTTTAGTCAAAACCCAAAACTTACTGCAAACAGCCAGGATTGGTTAAAGTGTTTGCAAGAAAAACCACACATTTTAACCTCAAAAGAAGTAAAAGACCAAATTTAATCAAACTTTTTATGTATTTATACACAGAAATCTGAAAAGGGGCTATAAATAAAATTAATTTTTAAATACTGTATTTATCAATACCTAAGTGAATAAGACGAAAATTCTACTAAGCGTGTATATTGTGAACAAAAGTATCTAGTTGTTTTTTTAAATAACTTTTGTTTTTATTGTCTTGATTTCATGTATATTGTTATAGTTAGGATTTGGAATTATTTTGTTCTTTTCATCTGTGTTGAACGTATTGATCAAGGGCCAATTTTTCTTTTTAACAATTAGTAGGAAAAACAATGCAGGCAATAATATTCTGATAGGTACATAGGGATGGAATGGGAGAAATTTTACTGTAGCTGAGAAAATGTATATTTTTAAACAGCATCTTGCCAATCCATCATTGGTAACGTTTTGTAGTGCCTTTTGATGTTTTAGGGAGAAGCTTTGACAAAGCTGGTTCTTGGAAAGCAGCAGAAGCCTGGCAGAACAGCTCGCTTCCCGTGGTGGCGACGTGAGCGATGAGCCCACCTCGCCACCGCTGCCGCCACCACCATGAAGCTCAGGTGTGTGGCCGTGCACTGGGCTGTCCTGTGGCTTCGGGGTTAGTGTGCTCCCTGCCACCCGAGTTTTGACGCCTGACACTGCTGTTCCCCATGTACCTGTGCTCTGGACTGGGTCGCTGTTTTCTGTCACAGCCTAGGTACCTGATCAAATGTAACTGTGAAGTGCTGATGTGCTTGCAAAAAGTCAGTGCAGCCTATTCAGAAGTTTCCTATGAATTTCTGTAGTAGCACCAGGTTGGTGGAAAGTGTCAACGTCCCTAATCTTATTTCCGTAGTACTGCAAACTATGGAAAGCAGGGTGTCTTCAAAATGCCCCCATGTTCTGGCATTGTGTGACTTCTGTCACAGTCTGTGCTCCATACATTTGAATATATAATTCTAGTGTTTTTAGTTGCCAGCATTATATATTTCACAAATATTTTGTTTCTTCAGGTGTTTAAATCTAGGCAGTCCATGGAAGTTAAACCCAGAGATGTCTCCAGAGTAAAGCTTTGCAAAAATTTGGTGTAGCACCCACTTACTTTGTGGAAGCAAGCTATTAGCTGATTATGGTACTTAAGATCAAGCTTTGATATGAAACTTCTTGAACAGGGGCTTCTACATGGAAGAATGGTTTGAACTTTCAGTGATTGGGACGTTGGTAGTATCAATGTCACATGGTTCATCCTGATGCACAAACTCTAGGACATATGGACTCTTAGGGGTGTTAGTTGCCACATAAACAGGCTCCAGTGAAACTTCCCTTCTTGTATAACTTTTATTCGTTTCTGCTTGTGTTAATGCAAGTCTTTGCCTCATGTTATGGTCTGTTAGTTGAATGGTGAAGAACATTTCTACCAGATTACTAGTGGATATTTTTTTTCTGGTATGCTTTCTGAGATGTAATCAAAGTTGTCTGATTTAATTCTTAAATGCTTCAACTGCATGAGGTATACCAGGAGAGTTCAACAGGTGTATGAAGTGGGAAAAGGCAACTTCTCATGCATTGAAATCAGCTTGCGTTGAAATTGTAGAATAGGGTGTCTGAGATCAATAGCAGTGGAATAGAGTAACTGCAAGCACTGTGCTGATAGAGGGCTGCTTCTTCAAAGCATTTATGCTGTGCGGGTGAGATGAGCTGTTCAGAACTGCTTTAGCACTCGGGAAGGTGCCTGGATGAAATGGGCAGTCTTTCCAAAACTCTCAACACTGACAGATCCAGTTAGTTTCTGTGCTGCGGAAGGAGAAACAAATATTTGTGACTAGCCAGAGCAGTGTGTTAAAATGTGCTCTACAGACAGTGTGCCCGAACAAATAACAGCGAGGAGAACATACCAAAGAGTAAAGCTACTGAAGTTTCAGAGCCGTCTTACTGGGCCGCCTGATGTTACACAGTGGATGTGAACCATTACCCTAGGAACTTTGAAAATTGCTGCAGTGTATTTTTGAACGTCTGCTACTCACAGGATGGTGTGGCAGCACAAATTGCAGCACTGCTTACAAATATGGAAGTTGTAGATCACAAAACACAAATAATACTTTGAAATAGCACTGAAATAACTGCAGGAAGCAATCATAAAACAAAGAGTTCCATAAGTAAAATGCAGCAGAAGCCCTTTTGTGTGAGGCACACCCAGCCCTGCACTGGCAGCATGGTTTGCAGCTGAGCGGGCTCGTGGTGGCAGGGAGCAGCAGTGTGAAGGAACCGCCTCAGCAGTGGTGCTGGTGGTGTCTGCAGCAGCTGTGAGATGTGAGGACTCATGAGTGGAAAGTTGATCAGTTGCTGTACAAAATGTACGCGATGCAAGATGACCAAGGGAGACATTAAGGTTACCTAATATGACATTTAAAATACATATTTTTTTTCCCTAAAGGGGAGACAGTCATTGAATTTCATGGGGAGAATGATCAGAATACTCTGTAAGGACTTTTCCTTCGTTTCAAATTCACTAATATGCACTTCTTTTTTCTTTTCTATATTATCCTTTGAAAGTATCTGCGCCCTTGAAGCTTATCAGATCACTGTTGCTGGGGCTTTTTTTCCCTGTAAGTTTGATTGTACACTGTTAGAATTTGGTGTCTATGCAGAAGCTCCTCTCGGTCGGGACTTGTGCTAGACTGAAGTCTCACTGTGAAATTAAATATTGGGCTTTTGGGTGTTAGGCCGCTGGGCAGCCCCTGTGGTGACCTGCTGTGGGGCACAGCAAGGAGATGCTTCTGCTTCTCCTCTGTCATTTGCCCTGGATCACAGCCTGCTCCTCCTACTTGTTTATTCCAGCCTGGCTTTGGACACCAGAATAACCAACATACACAACTTTTTATTAGTTGAAAATGCCACTTTCTTTTTTTTTTTTTTTTTTTTTTTTTTTAGGCATATGTGGTAGTGGATCTTAATGTTATGGTTTTATGGTTTTTCAGTTTTCCCCATAGAGTCCCTGCAAATCACTGTCCTGGAATTTGAAAAAGCCTGCTCTGGAGCCAGGGGAAGCTCTGCTGGGCTGGATAGTAGGTCGGCTTGGTCGCAGCTCCTGCCTGTCAACACTTCAAATCTTGTCCTGTGTGTATCTTGTGGCACGAGAAGCTATGGTCTGTTTTTCCTCGCTATTCATTTTGCTCAGTATTTTTGCATTGACTTTGTTTTTGTTTTGAGAGGTAAATATATATTTTAGTAAACCAGAGTTAAACATAACAGAGCCAAGTGGCTAATACTGTTGTATTGGGCTTCAAAATATTTGTAAACCATGTGCTTCTTTTAAAAACCAAACAAAACCTTTGTTTTAGTTGCCTTTTCTCTCCATGTAGATGTGTCATGTTCAAATTTAAAAACAGAACTTATACTGAGCTATTTCTTTGCTCATTTAGGGAGCCTTTGGTTTCTAAAGAGAGAGGTTAGTATGTTTCCTGCTAATCTCCAGTTAAAGCACAAATTCTGAAGCTCACAGAATTTTTCAAGCTTGATGATGCTCAAGGCTAGTGACCATAGTTAGCCCTTCCTAAATGATTCTTCTAGTTTGGGGGAATTACTATTTTTTAATTTACTTGTAATAACAACCTAAAACTTAATGCATGGAACAAGAATTGAAAGGGAAAGTTAATTAATGAACTTTTTCTCTTGAACATATTTTTTTGTCTCAAGTCTTCCCCCCACAAAAATACCCTATGAGAAATTCAAACTGTAATCTCTTTTGCACTTTGCCGTTTTAATAGTCATTTGCACTTAACCAAGATCATTCCCTCACGTAATCCTATGTTTTAGCCATTGTTAGGTCACTTTTTTTTTTTTTTTTTTTTTTTTTTTTTTTTTTGGAGATGGGTATACATTCAGGAATTATAAATAAATGTGTGTAGAAGCATATCTAGTCCCCACAACAGGTCTTGACGTTGGACAGCACAATATCTTCTTGCTGTCTGTTCCTGCCAGGATCTCCTGTGACCAGTGATGGGCTCTGGCTGCCCTCAGTCCCCAGCACATCCTAATGGGAAGGAAGGTTTTTGTTTGTTTGTTTCACATGTTGCTGTTGAGGACAGTATCCTACAAAGTGCCTCACCACGACATGGAAGTGCTGGGCACCCGTGCTCCTTGCTGCGGCAGGTATTGCTTGGGTAGGGCGTGCAGTGGTCCCGCTAACGCAGTAGAGTCCCTTGAGAGGGCCGGTGGGAAGACACACGGGTTGCAGCCAACAGGAACAAATGCGTGAGTGTGTTTTTGTGCAGTGGTGTGCGTTTATGAATGCCGAGACTCAAAGCTCCTGCTCTGGTTTAGCATCAGTTCCGCAGAGCTCTCCTTGGCCAGCCAGCAGAGCGCCGTGCCCCCTCCTGCAGCAGCTCCTGGGGACGGGGCATTGCGAGCGGCGTGTCTGTCACCTGAAGCCATACGGTGGGCACCGCCGTGTCGCGTTGTGGTACTCCGCTAGGTGTAAGCCTTTAGGAAATGTCCGTGTTCTGTTCGAACAGGCAGCACAATTTATGAATGTATGGGGAGGGGGGAGGGGGTAGAGGAGGGTGAAAGCATTAAGAGGTACAATATATTTCTACAGAATATAAGAAATGTGCAATAAATTGTAACCAAAGGCTATGAATGTATTTTTGGCATAAATAGACTGAATGTATTTTGAATGTAGCTATCACATTTGTGTCTAAATCTGCTGTGGTTTTCAGTCCCCAAAGAGAAATGTGTAGTGTTCTGTCAATCTAAAAAAACCCCAGCTTGTCGTCTTTTTTTTTTTTTTTTAAAGAAGCATTAATATTTTATCTGGAAGTACTGTAATATTTTAGAACTTAGTATAGCAGTAAAGGGATGAAATTCAGTCTACGTATTGTGAAATACCTAATCTAGTGTATATTGCAGCAAGTTATTTTTAAAACTATTGCTCAAGTTACTGCTTGAAATCTCAGCTGCCCCTGGATGTAAATAATTTGTTGAAATGTTGTATTTTGTATGCATATTTTACATACCAATATACTTTCAGAAAAATGTGGAGATTTTAATAAATTAAGCACACTCTGTCGCTGTGTTCCCATGAAGTGTAAACCTCTGTTTGTTATGTCCATTTTGTGAGGGCTCTGAGGGCTGTTTCAGGTCACCTGTAGACAGCGAAGGTGTCAGGCGTGACCACAGCTCTCCCGCAGCACTGTGTGCCCCCAGCCCCGGCTCTGCTGTGCTGTGGTTGTGCTGGCCGGGTGCCACTGCCAAGCATGGTGCTCCTGTCCATCTGCAGCAGAAGCTGGGGCAGGCCAAATCCCTGCTGCTCACCCTTCCCTGCAGCACCCGAGGGGGGAATTGGCTGTGTCTGGAGGGGCGCCTGCGTGCCGTGGGGGCTCCCGCGTGGGGAGGTGCTGATGGCAGCAGTGGTGCAGGAGTGCTGCCTCCAGTCCTGCACGTGGCGATGCGTGGCGCCTTGCATCTGCCTCTTCTCCATACAGGAGGTGGGCAGCAAGGGAGCCCGGTGGTGAACCAGTGTGCCCCGTGTGTCCTGGCACAGCTGGCTTGAGACGAGGGGCTGCCTTCTGGCTCCTGTGGGGAGGAGACCCTACGCATGGCCTTGGGCCCTGTGCGTGCTCCTGTGCCATGGCACGCTTTGCTCGTCAGCACGGGCTGGGCTTCACTAAATACAGAGGTCACTGGGCCCCATCCTCCCAGCTGTTTAAGTTCTTCATTTCTGAATTCTTTGCTTGAAAATCCCTGTTATATAGCCATAACCTGGGGTTTTAAGTCCAGCCATGTTCAAATTGAAGGCACATCAGCATAAAATCCACCATCCTACTACGAAGCAGTAACGAGATGTTCATGACTCTTGAAGGGTATTGTGGCCTTGTGTTGCTCCCTTACAGTGAGCACCGTATTGTAGGCAATTGCTTGTCAGTTCTGTCCTGCAAGAGACAGGAACTCAGGTAAGTGTGCTCTTACTTTTTGGCAACTGCCCATTTCAAGGATGATTTTTCAAGTGTCACGCTGTCTGTGATGTACATATTGTGCTTGCTTTGAGGCACACAGCAGTAGCCACCTTCAGCTGCAGGGGTGTGGGCTGCCATTGCCCAGTGGGCGCAAGCCTGCTGCATGCCAGCAGAGCCTGTGGACGGCCGTGGGACAGGCGCAGATCATCCCCTGGGACAGGCACAGCTCATCCTGTGAGACAGGCAGGCGCTCCCATGTGCGGGTGCTGTGCCCCGGCCTCTGCAGCCATGCTCGGTGTCTGGCTTGGTGCTTGCCATGTCAGCAACATGCTGGAGGCTTTCATGTGGGGAGGTGTTCAGGACAAACTAATTGGTGTGCATGGGGTCTAAGAGAAACCGCTAATGCTCCATGTCCTTGTCTTCAGGTAAATCAACTGCACTGGAGTCATTGGTGTACACCTGGAGCGAAAGGTGAAGAGCCAGCTCTGCAGATGCATGGAGCTGCAGGTCTACATCCTGCAGAGGGTACCTCCCTTTGCTTTCCTCCTGCCTGGGTAACGAGAGTGCAGGCAGAGCCCTGCTGGCAGCTCGGAGCTGGAGGGATGGGCTTTTCAGCAGTGGGTGGCTTCACACGAGCTCTGATCCCAGGGACGCTTCGCTCTGCATTCTGAGTGTTTCAGAGTTAGATTAACGGTGAGCTCAGCTGCAAAGCCATGGTGAGATGCTAACCACTGCTCTCTGTCCACGAGGCTGTGACTCCCTTCCAAGATCTGTAGCTGGTGTTTGCTGTCCCTGTTGATCACACACTGAGCTGAACACATAGCAGCGACTGACTAGAAACCAGCATGATGCAGCGTGCAGTGCGTGGAGGCTTTGTTGTGTAATGGACATTGTTAATGAACAGCTCACCAGGGGAGGTTTAGGTTGGATATTAGGAAAAACTTCTTTACCGAAAGGGTTGTTAGGCACTGGAATGGGCTGCCCAGGGAAGTGGTGGAGTCACCATCCCTGGAGGTCTTTAAAAGACGTTTTGATGTAGAGCTTGGTGATATGGTTTAGTGGAGGACTTGTTAGTGTTAGGTCAGAGGTTGGACTCGGTGGTCTTGGAGGTCTCTTCCAACCTAGGCAATTCTGTGATTCTGTAATGAAGTTTAAAGATTTCAGTCTTTAAGAGGCTGAATGGTGGTGTGTACTTGTGCACTAATTCGTGTAAGGAGCTTGCATGCCCGTGCACAGTAGGAGTGGTTCATGTCTGCACAGCATCTGCTAAGCCCCTGCCAGCCACTGGGGCTGGATGCAGTGGTTATCCCACAGCTATGGGAATGGCACAGTCCCACCACCAAATGACTCGGGCTTTAGGAAAGCTGTAGTATCTCATTTCATTGTTTCCTGGCCCAGCTGGACTGTGGGAACATAGGGAGCATGTCAGTTCAGGAGAGCCAGGGAAATGTGTAGGCAGTCCATAAATAAAATTAAAAGGAGGAAAAATAGCAAGAAAACAAAGGCAAAGCCAACCAACCAACCAAAACGCAAACCCAACAATCCCCAGTGAAGAGGCCGCAGTGTTATCATGTTGTGAAGGCAGGACCTCTTCCTCTCTCATAGTGCTTGATTACATCTTAGTTGTTTGGTAGCAATTGCATTTCACTGTTTGTCGTTGCCCATGTGCCCTGTGTCTGCAACAGTCTGGGTGGGAGGGCACTGCTTTATCCATCTGCCTCACAGTTTGAGGGCTGTCTTTGGAAGCAAGGGACTCTCTTTTAAGACTCTGTCACTTCATATTAAAGAATACACTTCAGATATTGCTGTCATTAATACCATAATGGGAATAGGATCTGGCATCTGACTAGAACTTGGGTTCAAAGTACATGTAAAAGAAACTGAAAAATGCTTGGATTTTTTCCTTGCAATATTTTTATAAAGTTTTTTTCTTTGCAAATAACATTCTAAAGCTTTGCAGTGGACTTTAAGTATGCTTGTAATAATTCAATAAGCTCATGTTCCAGACCTGATATGATATGTCTTACAAATAATTATTCTCCTGCTTCATGCTAATCCTCTCAATATAGCATGTAAGGGGAAGGAAGGGATGAATTTTGCACTCTGAGTGTGATGGTTATGGGCTTACTGAAAGATTTGCTTCAAGTTGCTCAGTGCTGGGCACGCTTGCTATAACTCTAGAAGCCTCCAGAGGTAGAGGAGTACTCTTGAGAAGCACTCATTTCATAGGACTACAGAATCAGTAGCAGCTATGTTTGCCATTTAGAACCTTATTTCCAGTGAAACAGGAAAAAATCATAGGGTAAAAATGTGTGTTAGCTTTTCAGGCCCTCTCGTGGATGAACAGTCCACTGCAGCAGCAGTAGAGCAAGTAGGAAAAGGCCCCTAAAGCTACTCTGTGCTGATTTTGTCGTGGTGATAACATGAAGGACAACAGCAGGTTTGGGGTTTAACGAGATTTACATAATTTGCCTAGGCCTTCTCCTCTAGTGTGGAATGCAATAGCTAAGAAGCTGCATTTTCAGAACTGTGCCGTAGGAGGCATTTGGTTCGATGTTGTGGTACTAGCAAAATTATGGGAAAGTTTAGTATGAAATTGATACTCAACTGAGCCAGTGTGTGTGGGGGGGGGAATGTAACACTGAAAAAACAAAACCAGGTGGAGTACTACAATACAGTGGTACTGAAGTTGTCTGGGGATCTTCCATTGCTATAAGCAGTTATTTACACAGTCATGCAGCTGAATGCCCTGAGAGCTGGTAGTACTGTGAAGCTGTGTTCCCCAGATGTACTCCAGTGACAGGTAGCAGAAATCTCCTTTAACATGACAGCCTTGCTGAGAAACATATCAACCTGCGTTTTATCCCTGATACCACAAACGTGTTCTCAGATACCTAAACACCTGTGCAGTGGTGCACAGCCACTGTGAAATCCTGGTATGCCCAGAGGTTTATTACAACGGTCAGATGACAGCAGACAATCAAATTTGTCTTTCAGGATTTCTCTAGCATGGATTGGCAAAGCTCTTGTTGCTGTCACGGGGAGGACACCAAGGTCAGTGTGAAGCTGCACACAAACTGTGTATCTTTGATGTGTCATCTTGTATGAATATAAAAATCTTCTCTATGTTTTTATACACACACACCTTAACATATATCAGATGGAACCATACAAATCTCTATACTGCAGTGAAAAAAAATGAGGATTTTGTTTTCCTCCAATTAGTTATTTTCATTAAATATACTGCCAAGTACTTGGTATGTATTTGTTTAAAAATGAACTGTACAGATACTTGGCATACTTCTGGACTGCTGCTCATGCAGCTGAAGCTGCATTCAATTAGATCTGTTGTAAAACACCTTTTTGATTTAATTGGTAAATTAAATGAGAGGTGCTGGAAATTTACTGGCTATAAAAAAACCACCAAGACTATTGCTCAGGATCACTGTCTTCCATTTTTGCAAGTATTTGAAAATCTAATGTAAAATCATGGAAACCAAGGTTAGGAATCTAAGCTTTCAGGACAATTTCAACTCTCAGCAAGAGGGCTGTTCAGGATTTCTTGAAAATCAGCCTTATGTTTCATGAGTATTGTTAGTATTCTGCAAATTTCATGTGTTGGTTAGGAAAGCAGAGAAGAGCATATGGGATGGATTAGCAGCTAAGGGGAGAGGCACATGGGGTGATACTCATTTGGGTATGCAAACCGTTATTCTGAGTCATTGCATGGCTTGCCAGCTACTTGTCAAGTGGAAAATCTGGTGGCACAAAGGATTAGCCACTTATACAAAATGGCTTTTGTGGTTTTTCTATATTTTAAAGTGTGAAAATACAAAACTTAGAAAACTGTCTTAGAAAAATATAGAGAGAGACAATTTGTTTGAAACCATGCAGCGGATTTCATGCAGGCCCCAGGATGGTCTATGCGTGCTCATCAAACCAGCCTGTGTTACTGCAGGTGAAGTCACTCAGCTCAGACCTCACAGGGACACCCCTCTGTTGCCTTTTCAGCAAGAACCAGTTCTGGTTCTGTGATATGCATGCAAACCCTTTCCAAGTCGGTGGTGGTCCACCTAATTACTGAAATGCAAAATCAGTCCCTTAACGTCATGTGAGCTTGTTAGTTTCTTTTCACAACAGCTAGAACTTCGCAGTGAATTAGACCAAGGAAGCAGGGTGAAGAATATGAGGGGCAGATGTCTGCTGGGAAAGGCTGAGCCTGGATGTGCCTGGGAAAGCCAGGCCAGGCCTGAGGAGACGGCATTGAAGAAGCTGCAGGCTCTGCCCTTTCTGTCAGCATGGAGGAACCAGTGCCATGTGTCTGCCCAGGCCACATGCAGGTACAAGAGTGTCCCATGTCCTCACGGCAAATGCTGGGTAGGGTGGAGGGGCTGCTGGTGCAGGTCCCCCGCACCCTGTCCTGATGGGAGATTTAATTTGTTTCTCTCCTTGGCTTGTTTGGAGATGAGTCACTTGGTTTCAGAAACGTAAAAGAGGGTTGCCTGAGGAACTGAAATGCACTTTGTTTGTTTTCAAAGGCACCCAGCAGGGTGAGGGTGAGCAGCGAAGAAGGAAGAGGCTTTGAGTCACCACATCCCTGCATTACTCAGCCTGCTTCAGGCACTGAGCTATTGTCACCCCTGGGGTACAGATCGCTCTGCTCAGGAAAAATGGGAGAGCTTTCTCCCCTCTCATACTTTCTTTCCCTTTTCCCCTTTTCCCCTTCTTCCCTCTCCCCTTCCCCTTTTTCCTTTTCCTTCCTTTTTTCTCTTTCCTGAGCAAGCTCCACGGGAGGAGGTGGGAGATGCCTGAGCTGCCAGCCCGGGCAGAGCATGGGGTAGCTCGTGAGGTGAAACTGGGATGATAAAGAGGGAATGTTGACTGGAAAAACATGAACTTCCACAGAACTTTGAGCTTGGGCCACGAAGTTTTTTTTTTCTTCTTTTTTCTTTTTTTTTTTCTTCCTTCCCTCCAGGGCATTTGATTATTTTGTAAATACTTGCCAAACACAAAAACATTTCAGTGGCCATGTTTCAAACTGGTTAAATAGTACTAATGGTAACTCAACCACTGGCTGAAGAAAGAAATGTCGTTTGTCAAGGTCCCCAGGGAGACACAGGTGGGCACCATCCTTCTCACAGGCATTCGGTATCACGAGGTCTAACTCCACAGCTCATTCATTACCAGAAATCCTGAAAATAAAAATCCTTTCATTTGCCATTGTATCCCAAAGCCTTGTCAGTACTTCTTTAAGAGTGGAAGATACTGTGTTCCTGCCTGCTGTATCACACGTATCACCTGCAAAATATGGGGTTTATTTGGCTTTCGATAGACTAGAATTTTGGTCTTGGGAAACAAAAGTTTTGGTGTGCTGACAGCCTTATCTTTCAGGGTTGACATAAAAACCTCCCCCTAAAGCCGGGATATGTGCACCATTTAGCTGCAGAAGCCCATGCACATGGCCCAGGAATCCAAGCCGCAGGGCTGGGAGGCAGCACGACGTGTCTCGCAGTCAGCAAACGTCAGCAATGCGCTTGTGTCTTTTCTTGTCGTCCCTGTTTTTGGGGCATAGGAAGGAAGAGTCTTGATTGTTCAGTGTTACCTGGAGCTTAATCATGCAACTTCTGCTGGGCCCAGAGGAGCGCTCAGGTTGCTCCAGCTGGCAGGGCTGGCAGAAGGGGCAGACCCCCTGCATGTCCTGGGAGATGCTCCAATTTTGACAAAAATGACTGGTGCAGCTTAAGGCCATGGCAGCTTTTGCTTTGACTTTTCAAACTAGCCATTGTCTTTAGTAAGCGTAAGATACATGACAAGATCAGAATTCCGGGTGCGTCAGGCAGGTGGAGGTCTGCCAGGCTGTGCGGGGCAGGAGGGTCCAAGCTTTGGCTGTTGAACCACCGGTGTCACCTGGTGGCGGTGGATGCCCCCTGGCAGTGTCCCCAAGCCACACGCTGTAACCGCTGCTGCCAGCCCGGTTCTGGGAGAGGTCTGTTTGGTGGAAAAAACAAGAGAACAACAACCAACCAAAAAAACAAACACACACACACACACACAAAAACAAAAAACAAACAAACAAACACAAACAAACAAACAAACAAAAACCACCCTGTACTAGGAGTTATATTTTACTTATCTTTGAGTTTGAAGGGCCCATCCTACCATGCTCGTGGTTTTACTTACCCTGAGATTCTGCTCAGATCCTGGTGTGATTTATAGTGCTTCACAGTCCAAAAATGAACTTGTTTACAGCTTAAGAGGAGACACTTTTTTTTTTTTTTTTTAATGCTACTTATTTTAAGAACTCATACCGCTTCTTTCGTAATCCTTTACTTCAAAGGTTTTATTTTTTCAGCGTGTGAACACTCGCAGCCGCAGCCGGACACCCATACGTGCTCCTCCTCCGCAGCCACTTGTGAAGGCAGCGTGCTGGTGAAGGCACGCAGAGCAGCTCCGAGCTGAGGTGCTGTGACCGCTCGTGCCGGGCTGCACCCAGCCTCCGCAGCACCAGCAGCAAGCAGAGCTCGCTCCAGCGCCGCGCTGCTGCACCCCTGCCTGCCTCGTCCCCGGGAGGGACTCTGTGCTGAGGGTCACAGCTCCCCTCAGAGCTTCAAATGCCAGCTAGGGTTAAGTGTGACACACTCAGTTCCTTTGTAAAGTTATTTTCCCTGATATTTGTCCAGCCTTCTCAACTGACAAATCAGGTTTCCAAGTGAGCATGCAGATGTGCAGCCCACCACTCCCGCTGGTGCTGGCCACCAGCAGCTGGCAGGGGCAGAGGGCTCCCATCGGCTCCAGAGCGGCCCCGCAGTCATGAACTGGGGCAGGGAGGGGGCTCTGGGCTCTGGGCTTGGGCTCTGGGCTTGCTGCCTGTGGCCCCAGCTGCTCCTGGGCTGCCTGCAGGGCTGGCAGCCAGCACAGCCAGAAGAGCGAGAGGGCAACTCTGGTCCTCCCGGGCTTCCAGTTCTTCTTTTGAACCACTTCTCTATCGCCAAAGGGAAGCAGAGACAGACACTGCTCTGTGTTTCCTCCCAGGCTTGTCCATAACACCCACGGAGCAAGCAACCCACCTGAAGGTTATCAACGCCTCAAGGGTGCTAACAACCAGGCTGAAATGGACTGCAGGTTGCAGGATAACTGGGGTGAAAAAACAAAACAGCCTCAAATTCCACAACAGTCCTGAGTCCTCCCAGATGTGTTTGCTGCTGAGGTAAAACCTTTCAAAGAAAGGAACATTGTGCAAAGATTGATTTTAAAGCTACTGTACCATGTCCTGCTGGGGCAGGCATTGCCAAGGTGCCTGTTCCACCTTGCTCCCACGGGGCACCCTGCTGGGGCATCATCACACGGCGTGCACAAGGAGGCACGGTGCTTCTGCTGCTGCCCATCGGTTCACCTGCATGCGGCCCCTGTGGCTCTGCCTCGGCCCCCAGCCAGCACCGTAACAGCCAGCGAGGAGCCGCGGCAAGGAGAGCTTCTGGCCACACTCATCCTGGCTCCGTGCTTGTCCCTTGGATCTGGGGCAGCACCTCATGTCCCTGTCCTCCGTCCCCGTGCTTTTGTTGCTGTTTGCTCACTAACCCCCTTTGCTGGGTGAGTCACCGCTCCTTGCCGAAGCACGAGCGCTCTGCTAACAACACTGCGGAGCACGAGCAGAGCGGTGGTTTCAGCTTCTACTTTCAGGCTATGGGCTGAAAGTAGAAGAAGTTCTTGCTTCTCTCCCTGTGGCTGGAAAGTCACACATCGACATGGCTGTCCAGAAAAAACATTATTTTCCTGTCTTTGCCAAAAGGTAATTTGAGCAAAGCAAGGGATGGCGAGCAAGGGAAAGAACGAGGAAGCTGAATTCAAGCAAGTGTCTAAAGCAAACAGTTGTTTAAGGACAAACTATTGCAGAAAGTAGAAGCTGTTCAGAGAAAATTGTTACTGTGCGCAGGAATGGAAAAATTAAGCAGATTTCTGTAGCTGCCAAGCTGAGTTCTTAACTCTGTTGTGAGCACAAAACATGCCGAGCAGCCCTGGTGATCTGCAAGAAGAGATTTATGTAATGTGCACCTAAACCACAAGTCACATGGCCCGCTTTCCGTTTTCATACTTGTTGATCGCTCAGAGTGCGTATCTGAGCTCCCTCGGACATGCCAGCGTTCAGCAATGCCTCTTTAGGCACCCTTCCGCTGGCATGTCTTTAAAAAAGCTCATTCAGCAAAACCAGAACGCCAGCGCCGTGGGCTTCGGTGTGGGGCCGGCGTGCGCGCCCCACGGGGAGCCGGGGCCGCAGATGGACAGCAGGCGGCTCCAGCACCTGGCCAGCACGGTGGGCACGCTGCCGCGGGGCCGCAAGCAGGTAGGGCACCTCGCAGCCCACACAGCCCTGGGGCACGAGCTGGGCTGCCACCAACACAGGGTTTGCTGCTCAGTCCCCCTGTGCCGGAGGGGTCGCCGCGGGCTGAATGGGTTTTGGGGCTGTCATGAAGTCTTTCCTGCAGTGACCTTGCAGGGTGCTCTTGAGAGGAGATGCGGGAGGAGGCTGACCATGGGTGCCTGGGGGCCAGCAGAGCTTCTGCAGCTGGTACCCTGCCCGGGCTGCCTCTCTTCTCCATTTGCAGCTGTGCTGTGAGGCACAGAGGCTCCTGCTACTGGGGGTACCCTTAAATTTGGGTTTGCTTCAGCATGGTGTCCTGTCTGGGCTTCCCTTTGTTCTGCATCTCTGGCAGGGAGCTGATGTATCCTGAGCTGCTTCCTCCCAAACTTTGGAGTATTTTGCTACGAGTATTGTAGCTGCTTTGGCCGTCTGTTTCACTGTGTTTTTCATGCAGAACAGTAAAATTCTGTTGTTTTCAACCAGAGTCCAACAAAACTCTTTCGCTGCTGCTGCAAATTGCCAGCTGAGCAATTCTAGCTTGTCTATTTGTCGAGTGTGAACACGCTTAAATAGAAAGCGCTTGTAACAGATAATTTCAAAGTATTATCAGAAAACCAGCACAGTGTCTGTGCACTTAAGGCTTTGCTTAGCGCAGTACCAGAAGCACACTCCAACCATCTCGTTGTACAGGCCTGGGACGATAAAGGAGAGCCAGGAGCAGGCAAATGCTGGGAGTGCTCACTGCATTGGTTCAGCCACTGCCAGCGGTGACAGAGGAGCACTTTGCGTGGCGATTGCTCCAGATGTAGAGATAAACAAATGATAATGGCCGTGACGCAACTGTGTGTGTGTTAAAGATAAATTACAGCACGTACGTTAGGCATGGGAACTGCTCCGCAGAGACCGTGCCGAGTGGGGCTGAGCAGCCCGGCTTTAGGCCTGCAGTTAGCTCTCCCACCTCATGCAGCTTCTTACTGCAGTCTCCTTCCTCTCCTTTTCTCTCTCCAAGTAAATGCGTATTTATGAAATGGAGGTTTTATAGGTGGTCTTACAATGCATGACTTTATACCACTGAAGCCTGGGATGCTTTATGTATCGATAATGTAATCCCTTATTTGTTGTTCACTAAAAGTGAAGGGAAGAATTGATATTTAGCACTGATCCTTTATTTTTTTTCTCCAGACCTCTTTAGTCACGGGTCTGCCTTGCCTGAAGCAGGGCTGCCAGGTGCCTGTTGCCATGGCCATGCATCAGCTTGGAAATGCTGTGTGGCCACTGCTAGAAACTGCTGAGAGCTGCCTGCAGTTTCTTAGCGTGTGTCTGTGCGCTTTCTGCTTTTTCTTGTAGGTGTTAAGTTTATAAGTGCCCACAGATTTTTAGGGAAAAGGTGTGAAAGAAAGGTGAGGTCTTAGCATAACATAAACATGATTTAGGCACCACGAAGGTAATGGTTACAGTTTTAAAGGAAGTGATGGCAATCCCTGGCTTTTAGTCTTGGAGCCTCACTCCTGTAGAGTTTTGTGTGCTAAAATATGATGGGAGCTCCATCTCTGAAGCCCTACTGAATGCAGGGTTTCTCTTCAGTGGTTGTGCCTCTTGTTCTCCCAGTTTCTACTGTCTTGAGTAGTTACACTGATTTTTTTCAAGTAAAGGTGGGACTGGCACTGCAGTACTGTCTGTCAGTGAGGATACTTTGATCTTCACTGGAGGAGAACAACTGAATCGATATTATTATATACCAAAAGTATCTTTTTTTTTTTTTTTTTTTTTACTCTGTAATGTTAGCACCTCAGAAGTGCTTCATTTTGCATTTAGAAGGTTGGAAAAAAATGCAAGAGCTCATTTTTCCAGGGCTTAATTTCCAACATAATAAAAATACACATGAATTCCTTCAACTATGGCCCCATGCAGGCGAGTGCCGTGCTTTGCACCAGAATGTGCTGTGGCTGCCTGCACCTTGCCGAGCTTGCTGCCAGCACTGAAGAGGGCTCTGAGAGGGGTGCTGAGTGCTCTTGCAGTCCTGCACTTGGCTCTGCCTGACACTCGGAGCATTTATGCTCGCATCTGACTGATGACAGTTTTCTATTTTAAAGTGCAGCCTTTTATCTGAAGTTGTGCCCCGTTTGCTCACAGTTTCGTCGTGCCGCATGTGTTTCAGTTTCAGAAAGCCTCCAGAGGCTGTGCAAAGCGGGGAGATGCTTCTCCTGCCCCCGATTTTATCTCAGGGCAGGGCTCCGTGCCCTGCGCCTCCTCCAGAGCACCTGCTGTAGGGAGAGCCCCACGGACCTGCGAACCTACTGACCCTTTTCCTCTCCCATTTCTGGTTCCAGCTCGCTTTAACCAGATCCAGCTCCTTGGGCGACTCCTCCAGGCCACAGAGGTAGGAAGATTCCCTTCTGTAACAGCCGCATGTTTTGGGAGAAGCGCAGCCCACCAGGCTAGGGCCCGGGGAGCGCGGTGGCCCCATGGCTGTGGCCGCGAGCGAGGCGTGCTGGTGGCCCTGCCAGCACGGAGCGGGGCAGCGAGGGGACAGGACCCTGCTGGAAAGGGAGTGCGCCCCGGGGCTGTGCGTAATTCTGAGTGTTTTCCTTACAGACACCTTGTCGCTATATTCAAGGATGACAAAGAGACGTTTGGGTTTGAAATACAGGTAAGACCTAAATGACGAGTCAATTCATTTGAAAATAAAATCTGGTGCAAACTCTCAAGCGTCACATACTCCAAATTATGTTAATAGAGCAGCGGTGCAGAAATGGGATGCATTTCTGATGTTTTTTTCATAGCAAAGGTCATAGATAAGAGTTTCTGACCTGTCAGAAGTCAGAGCACTGAGAGCAGGAGAAATCCCAAGTGTGCAATGGTAACATGTTCTTTTCTCCCTAGCTGAATATTTTTTAGAGAATTTTGTATGGAAATATTTTTATATAAAGAGATAGAGATCAAACAGCTCTTTTCCTAAAAAACACCTTGTGCTTGCTGTACAAGGCAGTGTGGTTACTGCCTCAGGGCACAACTGAGGGTGTGAAATAAACCACATGGGAACATCTGCAGAGCATATGAACAACGCATTTTGAAGCACCCTCAAGGAAGCATTAGGCATCTCCGCTGAGCCACACGCCTCTTCTGTGAGAGCAGGAGCTGTTCTGTCCCGGCGGTGCATGAGAACACCTCCCACGCTGCCCCTTCACTCTCGTTTACTGCTGCTGCAGCGCGGCGTCAGAGCACTTGCCCTTATCTATGCACAAAGGGAAAACACTAACTTCAGTGAAATGAGTGCATTAGGAAAAACCTAACTTTTTACGATTTGGTTCTGTGACTAATGAATGTGGAAGTGTTCAGCTCAGGAACAGCAGAGAGCTTTCAGAAGTGAAGATAATTGAGTCAATTATTGGGCTTTTGTATAAATTGTCAGGGTGGATTTTCATTATATGTGACATTCTGATTAAAACTAATTGTTCTTGGCATATTTCTTCCTGAACGTACATTCAGTGTAAGCATTTCACTAGAAAGTCCAGGCTCTGAAAAGACAGCATCTGTCTGGTACTAAAAATAATCCATTATTTAGAAGTTGCAGTTCCATTACTATAATTTAAATTTAAGCAAACCAGAATAAGACAATGTGAAACTCTAGGTCCACCATCTGCAGGGAATTTATGAGAATTACAGTGATGGCTGAGTGCCAGAGTTTCTCGTGAGCTGCTGCTTCTACTAGGACTTCCCACCCGTGGAGCCTGGAGGTGAGGTGGATGCAGCATGGATCTGTACGTGCCCAGATGTTTGCAGGAAGGCACTGAGCCCCGTGTCTCTCCCCACTCTGCAGCCACCTAGAACCTAGGTATCTGCTCCAAAATAACTGGCCTGCTGTATTTTCTGTATCGAACGTGAAGTCCTTCAAAATCCTTGTGTTTCTCTTGGAGTCCTTAGTTTAACTGAAAGTTTTACTGTTGGTCTCTAAGTCTGAAATCACTGAATTAGTGTAATTTAGCTTGATAAACTCTGAATTCATTCCAGTCTTCATTCCTATTCGTTCCATGTGGACTGAGAAATTTGAGAAACTAACATGACTTCTTATATCCAGGATAGATTTGGCTGTCATAGGTTTTCAGGAACTTCAGCTTCAGTATTAGAATTTGGTAGAGGATGTGGCTGAGTACTGATATTTGCATGTAACTAAAAAGACATTTCCTGTCATGGTAAGGATTGCTCGGGTTACATCTCCTAGTTTAGCATTTTCTAAATGAATGTCAGAGTTGATAATCAGATGATGGATTTTGCTTACACTTATTTAACCTAAATTTAAATGCGTAAGTCAAAAACATAAAGCACTTTTTAGGGGGAGGAAGGCACAGATGTAGATAATGAGTTTCAGAGACCAGAAGAGCAAAAGTTGGTTAATCTTTTCAGTTGTTATTGTTAACTGGTCTGTCTGGCAACACCTGATGGCTTAATGCAGCATTCACATTGAGGAGGAGTCAATTGTTTGAAAAGCCAAGGCCATGCCCTGCCATGTTGTGACTGGGAACATGAAATATCATTCCAGTTGTGGGGAGAACCAGAAAGCAATTTGTATAGATGTTCTTGACTGAAGTTACTGAGTTTTTGATAATGAATAATCAACTTGCTTTAAAACTAGATTTTGCAAAAACAATGTACAGACATCTGTCAGGTGCCTGCTGTTCTCTAATCATAAGAAAGCTATTTCTAATATAATCATATCATATAATCTGATCAACACAGCCTTCCCATTTTAAAAAGGTGTAAAAAGACTATGAAAACAAATTAGTCTGGATGACAGTATTTTAAGTATTAAATTGCTATCATGGCTTTAATATTGGTGACACTGTTGCTTTGTTATTACAGACTATTAGATTTCCAAACCAAAACGATTACTCCTTGGAGGTATGCACTTGTGTCTGCAAAATTCAAGAAGAAAGCCCTGCTCATTTATCTGGCCTTCAAATTGGTAACTATTAATGTTTTTTTTTTTTTTTTTTTTTTTTTTTTTCCCACTATGGGTGGCCCTATCTTGCTTTTTATCCCCATTAGTTTTACTTTAGAGAAAGTGGAAGGGCTACGTGTGCTAAAGATGCTCATTATAGCCTCTGCTTATCTCTAACAGGTGATATCCTTGCCAATATCAACGGAGTGAACACCGATGGGTTTAGTCACAAGCAAATAGTAGACTTGATAAAGTCTTCAGGGAACTATTTAAGGTAGGCACCTGTCCTCCAGAGCGTTTGTACTTTAACAGTCTGTCCCACTGGAAGCCAGGAAACCTTCTCGTGCTATCCAGCAGCCCCACACTGCCCCAGACGCATAGGTCTGTAACGTGTGTGTCTCTTGCCCGCACCGTGTTTGCCCCTCTGGCACTAACACCACTGTTGCTGGAATCAGCTGTCGAGGAGAGGTGACAGCACATGGGCCTGCCCTGTCCCATGTGTGTCCCCTCCCCAAGGGCACCGCGGCACCACGTGCTGCTGTGGGGCCGCCGGTACCCAAAGCGCCTCTTCCTTCCAGGCTGGAGACTGTCAACGGGGCCATGTACCTGAGGAAGATGGAGCTCGAGACCAAGCTGCAGCTGCTGAAGGTAACGCGGTGAGCCGATTCTGTGCCGCACAGTGCAGAGGCTGCTGTGGGTCTGCTGTTCGTGGGGGTGGCTGGGCGGTGTGGCAGGGGGATGGCACCCGCGTGCCCTCTGTGCTGGCACTGCCAGCCACGGCACCTCCAGGGCTGGTGCTGCAGCTGCCAGGTCCCATGGGTGCACGGGGACGGACGGTGCCAGGACTGCCTGGACGGAGCACTCCTCCCCGAGCCCCTGGGTGTTTTCTGAATGGGCTTGAGTGTTCTCTGCCTGGGGCGCTGAGCTTCTCCACCTCTTTCCCTGCCCTGGTTTAGGGAAGAAAAAAAGTTCATCTTGACAGCATTTCATGGCCTTGTTTTGAATTAGGTCAAATGATGAAAAAATTATTAAAAAAAAAAAAAAAAGATGTCTGATAGCTTTGACCTCTTCTTAAATTTTGTCAGACTAAAAATTAACGAGTGCTCCAAGTAAACAGTTAAGTTTACACAACAGTTTGAAAATGTCAAAAAATTGTGTGTAGAAATTTTGGAGTATTTCCCCCCCCTCAAATATCAAATTGTAAGATTGATGAGGAACCTTGATCTGGTTGGCCCTGAATTTATGAGAATATAGCACAGGGCATGGTAGCTTGGTATATGATTTTTATGATGTAGCTGGAGGTTTTTATGACGTGCAGGAGGCATGCAGGGGAATGCATTCGCCCTGCCAGCCTGATGGAGCTGCCCAGCTGAAGCCTCTGGGAGGTACCGGCACCAAGAGGACCTGCTGCAACACCCAGGGGAGTTTGCGAGGACAAAGTGCTGGCTGAAGCGGAGGCACTGCTCTGGCAGTGGCAGCGGTGCCAGCCCCAGTTTGTGCTGTGGTGCTCCCAGTCCTGCTCAACCCCACTGCCACTGGACCCTGGCTGCTGGTCCCAGCCCTGCCACTGGGAGAAGCCGCCTGGGCTGCTCCCTTAGGTAGCTTCATGAAATAACGGCACAGTCACAAGACTCAGGCTGCCTCCCATTCCAGAGAACTTATAAAACCCAAATCTCCTGTGAAATGCTCTGCTTTCGGGTTTTAGAAAACAGTTGTTTCCCAGAAGTGCCAAATCTTGGCAATGCGAGTTCTCGCAGCGCAGAATTTGGGTGTGGGCCTGGCCCTGCATGATCAGGAGTGTGGTGGCAGTGGAAAGAACCTACTTTCGGTCATGACTGTGTCTGATGTCTCACCGCGGGACGTGTTCAGCAGCTGGAAGCCGTGTAACCACACCAGGGAGCAGCGTGCTGGCAGCAGCGAGCAGGAACACGTACCGTGTGCCAGTTATTTGGGGAGCCCAGCTGCTAGTGAGGCTTAACTAAATGGGAGAAACCATCACTGGGAGGTTGCTTTGCTTGGGTCCCAAAGGGGGCAAAGTCTGTCTTTGGCCAACTCCCCAGCACCGCTGCCCCACAGCAGGCACGTCGTGGCGCTGGGTGCGGGCACTGCCAGCCCTGCCCTGCAGCCGCGGTCTCCCAGAGGCAGGAGGGGAGCACAGCGGTGTCTCAGGCCCTCCTTGACAGAAGTCACTGCTCCTGTATTGCAGGGGAGGCTGTCTGGGTGCTGGATGGGTGGCAGTGCTTTACCCTCGGGAGGCTGTGTGTGTGCTGGGTTGGTTTTTCTGAAGTGTGGAGCAGGGGAGAAACGTGCAAGGAGTAGCAAGATTGTCCACGCAAGCTGAGCCTGGGCACTTTGCATGTATAAATATGACAAGTCAGGGCGCCTAGCTGCATGTTTGAGGTGCACCGAGTTCATGCAGGTCACTGAGGAAGCACCTACTCCAGGCAGAGGTTAACCTGGCTGGTTTTGAATCAGTTATGCAGCATTGTGTTTGTTATATCAAAAGATCATCTGCAACAGAGGAAAAAAGTTAGGCGTTGCTCATTGGTAGGATGGTTTGTCAGCACCTGCAGGCTGTGAGGACAGTTGGAGGGATGTGTTCCCAACTGTAGGATTGGGGCACTGCTGACCACAACGTGCCTGTGCTGCTGGAAGGTTCCCAGACTCTGGGACAACTGCTGTTGTGCTGGTGAGAAGGGGGCGCACAGATACTTGCTGTAGGTGAAGCGTACGGCCTGAGAACCCTGTCTGTTAAAGTGTTCTAAGCCTCTCTGAAAGCGTGTGAGTGACAGGTAGTCCTCTTTATCCTTCACAGAAAACTCTGCAGCAGAAATGGGTGGAGTTCCGCTCCTTGCACTTACGGGAACAGCGCTTGCTGCATGGTAAGTCGTCTTTTCCGGGTCGGAAACCACAGCACTGCTGAGACCTTCCGTGGAAACTCGGGCTGATCAGTAGCAAGCATTCCTTTAACCTGATTTTCATTTGCTTGCTTTTTCTCCTGTTAATGAGGGCACGGGGCTGGCCCACGGGAAAGCTTTTTTTTAGTGACTAATGAATTTGGATGCTGCTTTGCTGATGCAGACTGAAGGCTCTTTGCATCAGTTCTAGGAAACGAGTTTTGTGTGGGTTGTAAGGTTTGTTTTCCATTCTCTTTTTCTGGACTTAAAAACAAACAAACAAAGCCCTCCCCTTGCTTACAGGTTGCCCTGGGAGCAACTTTGGTTCTGCATTTTGGGGCAAGGCAGGGGTAGAGAGCCCCACACGGCTGGGAAATGCGGGGTGAGAAGGGACACTGGGTGTGATCCTCCCTGTTCCCTTGTGGCGAGGAAACACCACAGCACCCCTCAGGCTGCCCCGGCTGGGAGGGTGGAGGGGAAGGGTGAAACCCGTGAGAGACACAGCTGATGGCCTCGGCTGAATAGAGGGATGGGAATGGCCACGCTGACCTCCCTGCAGCGCTGTTTTGGGACAGCTGCTGTGGAGCCCGAGGCCATCTCTGCTTGCACAGGCTTCCAGCTCTCTGGCCTTGAGCAGATGCCATTGAATAATGCTCCTCCTTGACCTCTGCTTCCAGGAGAGGTGAATGACAATGCTCTGCTGGACACACTGGAGCTGGAAGAGGCCAACTTATTTGGTGGCTGTGGCACACCGGGACCTGTCTCTCCGATCAAGCCTCGCTTCTCCAGCGAGAGCAGCTCCCGAAGCCGGCTGAGCTCCATGACCATCGACAGTGAGGACAGCTTCTACCAGAGCAGTGCCTTCGATGATTCTGCTGCAGAGAGCCTGAGCCGCCAGTCCAGCATCGACGACGAGTGCTTCTTCCCCAGGGACGGTGATGGTGCAGTCGGGAGGTCCTCCCTGCGCAGGAACCGCAGCATCAGCCTGGCCAGCAGCGGGTCCATGTCCCCCCTCTGGGAGGGAGGCAGCTGCTCAAGTAGCTTTGGGACACTCCCACGGAAGAGCAGGAGATCAAGTGTACGAAAGCAGCTTCTGAAATTCATTCCAGGCCTTCACCGAGCACTGGAAGAGGAAGAAAGTCGCGTCTGACAGAGTGCATGCTGTCCGTGATGTCTGGGGCTCTGCTCAGGAGCCTGCAGCGGGGCCAGGGACCACGCGCTGCAGCCCACCTGGAGGCTTGCGGCGGGTCAAACCCAAGGCTGCATTTGTTCCTCACACAACCTTATGGTGAGACTGATGGTATTTAAAATCTCCGGGGTTTTTAATTATTTTAATTTTAATTTTTAACCAGAGTGCACTGTGGACTTCTTCATTAACATGAAAAACGACTAACTCCGAGATGTGAAGAACCTCTGCAGAACTTCCTCAGCATACTTTAGTGTTAATAATGGTTAATAACTGAATGCAAGATTTGTAGCTATTTATTTCCTGTTACTGAAGTCAGAGTCCTCAAAGGTGTCTAATAAACCAAGCACTTCCACTAAAGCCAGCGACAAAGTCCCATTAGAAACGGGATGGAGCCTGGAGCTTACGGCAGACCCCAGGGGAGATGTTCCAAGATGAAAACAGGCTGGTGGCAGTGACCAAACCAGCGAAGGGTGCAGTGGGGCTCTCTGGAGCCCTGTGGAAGCCACACAGCTTTTCTGTGCAATTCCTATCGTGCTTACTCGAAACAGCATGTTCTGTGCTGTGTCAGCTCAGTGACAGGTCATTTCAGTGCCGGGTGTCGTCACCATCACCCCTTGAGATTACTGTGATCAAATCAGCTTACTGGAATTTTAGCAGGTTGGAGAAAATGCTCGTCAGCATGCAGTGGTCTAAGCACACAGTTCAGGTTAATTTGACCTCTTTAAGGTGAGCGGAGCAGAGCATCTCCCCCAGGGACGACCAGGGCTGGCTCTGGTGTGGGTGCAGGCGGGCGCTGGCCGGGGTCTCCCTGTGGGCTGGTTTTGTTCTCCACCCCACAGAGACCACAGGCAATGAGGGCTCACCTGACAGCTCTTATGAGGTGCTATAATAAATATGGATATAAATGTGAAGAAACAGAGGACTTTTATTTTCCTCTCAGGCAACACAGAAATAGGCTGTTAGGCCAGAGCAAGCAGCCTAATTGTGTTTTCCAGGTACAATTGGAAGAATTTTAAATGTAATTTCAATGCCTTGTGTGCCTCGTTTATCTGTTGACCGAGAAGAATGTGCAGCTGTTTGCAATTCAGATATTGCTGTGGCAGGATTTCCTGGTCTTTTCAGAAACCTCAGACTGAAACTGATAGCTTTCCGTGGAGACAAACCCCAAATAAAAACAGCCTGCTACTGTCCTGGTACTCCTGTAATCAGTAAACGTTGCTCTGCGGGCTGCTGGAGGCCCGGCGGGGAGCCCCCGAGGGAGGCTCAGCCCCGGCACCTGGGCATGGAGCTGGGCTTGGGGCTGATCCTCATCAGACGGGTGGGCTGGGGCCTGGATTCACCATGATTCCCCTCATTGGAGCTCGTTTCTGGACACCGAATTTTTGGCCTGTGATCCACCTCAAGAAACAGCTCCGCTTCGCCAGTCATGGTGGCAGAGACAAGAAAGAAAGGCAGCGATTATTTCCACGTGGACAACTTGGAGTTAAAGGCAGCTGCATGGGTGTCCAAGTGAAAGCAACCGTGGCCACAATAACCAGAAAATCTGGCGAAGGTTGATTCATACCCCAAAGAGAACAAAGAGATCCGACACTTAAAAAGAGACGTTAAACTCAGTCATGTTTTTGCAATTTGGTAAGGCAAATGTTATGATTTTGTAACTCATGCCAAGTAACATGCCTAACTTATTAGTGGAAATATGTCTAACTTAGCTAATCTGTTTGCTTATTCTTACCAAGTTATGCCTGAGCTCACTGTACCTGCAAAGTTCTGTGTCCATGTTGGAGCCCAAATGAAATGCCTGCAATACTCATATTTCAGCAGGGTCGAGATTCTTCCTTGCTGTGTAGAGTTGCTAAGAAACAGACTAGGAATTCCTTAGATGTGTTAATTTTCACTTGCAAGTAAATGTATGTTGTTATTTGCTGGGCTTCCTGGAAAACACAGGCATCAGCAAAGGGCCCTCGCGAGGTCACACGAGTGAGTACAGAGCCAGTGCCAAACCCAGAGGTGCAAGTGCTCAGAGACCTGTGCAGAACAGTGTCAGACATGGTTACTTTGCTTTTACCCTAAGCCACACGGACACTGTTTGAGGTCTTTACCAGACCTCAGAGAAAGGGAAGAGAGCTGCCCAGAGCCTGCGTGCTTGCGGACGGGGTGCTTCCAGCTGCCCTTCGCCGTGAGCCATGGACAAGTCCTGCTCTGCCACAGCAGAGCACACCTCTGTCTGTCTGGCCCAGGACTCAGGGCCGTGGCTGTTGTATGCATTTATGTCTGAAGAAACAAATATTCCTAGCCTTGGGAGATGCGTGCCTGCTTTTAGCATTGGGAAGGCCCACGAGCCTGGGCACCCAGCAAGCGTAAGAAAGGCAGTTAGATAAATGGTGCTGTTCTAGTGGTGGAGAGAGGACACTCGGGTTGCTACACCACGATGTGTGACAGCAGCACAGTGTTTTGAGGGCCCTGAGCTGCACGGCTGATCAAAAACAGGATGTGGGCGATCGGCAAGCTCTGTGGGGTTCTGCAGCGTGGCGGGGGATCAAAGGTGCCACGACCTCTCAAGGGGAGGAAGAAACACACGGGCAAACTGAAGAGAGAGCAGAAAGAAGGAGAAAGCTTCTAGAACTGCATTGCTTCTTGCAGGGAGCAGCTGGGAGCAATTCCTGCTGTGCTCCCAGGATGTGCATGGGGATGCTGTGGTGGTGTGGGCTGGGTCCGTGGTGAGGCTGGGGCCAGCATGTCCGGGGGCACGGGGCAGCACGTGCTGGCTGGGGAGGGAGCAGTGCCACAAGCCTTAGTGCCAGCCACAGCTCCTGGGGACGTGCTGGCGCTGAGCACGGCGCTTATGGGGCTGTCATGGCTTCCTTAGAGCCAGGGGACTGACTTTTCTTATCTCCCATGGATAAAGGGGACAATCCGAGCTGCCAACAGAAAGAATCAAAGAATCACAGAATCAGAATACCCTGAGGTGGACGTGACCCACAAGCGTCAGTGAGTCCAGCTCCCGGCTCCACACAGCACCCCCCCAAAATCAAATCCTGTGTCTGAGAGCATTGTCCAAATGCTTCTTGAACTCCAGCGGGCTCTGGGCCATGACCACGTCCCTGGGGAGCCTGTTCCAGTGCCCAACCACCCCCTCAGTGAAGAACCACAGAATGGTTTGGGTGGGAAGGGACCTTAAAGACCATCTATTTCCAGCCCCCTGCCAATGTCCCTCCAGAGCAGGTTGCTCAGAGCCCCATCCAACCTGGCCTTGAACACTTCCAGGGATGGGGCATCCTCAGCTTCTCCGGACAGCCTGTGCCAGTGCCTCACCACCCATACAGTGAAGGATTTCTCCCTTACATCTAATCGAAATCTCCCCTCTTTTAGCCTGGAGTCTGCCCCTCCCAGTGACCGGGTCAGGGTGATCCCTCCCCGAGCATAAACCACAGGAAGGACAAGGTCACCGTATCAGCCCCTGGTTTAGCAGTAGATGGGCAGAAGTTCTGCGTGAGGTGACGGTGATGGGACCGAGCACACAGTGGCATTTCCAGCAGCAGGGCTGGCACAGCACCTCTGTGCCCGGCACTGCGCGTGCTGCTAAGGGGGGAGCGGGGCGCAGGGTGCAGCCAAGTTCCCTCTGGTTACACGGGGCGGTCCCTGCTGCTCAGGCACTGGTGGCTGGCAGCTCAGTGTGGCTTTTCAAGGGCCTGGCAGTGCCTCGTCTGCTGCTCCTCAGACCTGTTCGCCTCTTCCACGCTCCTGCAGCTCTCCAGCCAGCCGTGACCCTTTTCAGAGACCTTCCCACTCTGCAGTTATTTTGCTCGGCTCTCTTGGCCTGTAGTTCATATTGCTGAAGTTTTTTCTACAAAGCCATGAAGCGCATTCTGGCTTCTGCTGGGAAAATTTCAAGTACAGTGGAAAAGCATGCTGCCTTCAAGGCTGTATTGCCCTGCACAAACTCACCCCTCGCAGATTACAGGTCCAGGCCTGGGAGCTACTGACAGACGTGAGGCTTTTGCATTTCCCTGTCTCAGACTCGAGTTTCTGCTTGCCCTTGGTTTTGTTCCGTTCCACTTCAGCTCTGCTCGGGGCAGGCACCTCTCATGTCGGTGGCCAGTTCGCTGTTTTTCAGGGATGGCTGCATTTCTTCTGCCTTCGTGCATGTGGTTCTGCTCTGGTAGTTTCTGCTTTCAGAGCAGACATTTCCTTTCTCGTGCAGCTGTGGTAGAAGTGTTCTGTGGCAGCTGCTGGCACCTAGCTCTTGTAGCAGTGAGAAGATCACGGGACGTGCTATGTGGGGTTACTCTCTCCTGCCTGCCACTGCAACTCAGACAGCAAGCACGCCTCGCACACGCATAAAGCCAAGAATTCATTGTTAATATCACTCAGTTCTTGACACTGTAATTCGATGTAATTATTCATCTGGACCCAACTGATACAAAAAGAAGTAGGATGTCTGCTATGCGTGGTGCCTTTAGCACGTTAGATACTAGTTCCTGTTCTCTTTGCAGCCCCTAAGGCCAGCTCTGCCCGGCTCCTTTCTTTGGCTGCCCGTGGGTGAGCTGTGCACGGCCATGGGGTCCCTGCCTGTGCCCGTGCATCCCCCCATGCCTGCTCCTCTCTGCACCGTGCCCCATGCCCTGCTGCATTCCCTGGCACTGCCGCACGTGTCTCAGCACCACAGGCCTGCTTGTTCCTGCTAGGTGCACAACCTGCGGCTAAGGCAGCACCCGGGGCTGCTGCTGGCAAGGTGGGACTGCCCCGGGCAGGTGGGGACAGACCTGATGGAAGTGCTGGGGACCACAAGGCAGCGTGGCACCCGATGGTGTTCTGCCTCGGGGGATCTGCAGCTGGAACAGCTTCGGTAAGGTTCGTCTCGTTCATTGGAAAGCATTTTTCTTAAAAGGTTAAAGAGGCAGAAATGGGCTGGCTTTCAGTTTGTGCAAATGAAATGTTGTTGTAGGCTCAGAACATATTTTTGCCAAACTCTATTTATAAACAGCTGCCTGTGGTGGGAGGAACCTGCAGCTACTTCTCCCTTGTGCCCAACTCTGACTCCGTCTGCATGAAAATCGGCTGGGACCGCACCGGTGCCTGAGCAGCACTGGGCTCTTGGCCACCATGGTAGGACAGGGACAGGGACAGGGACAGTGACGGGGACAGGGTGGGCAGCTCCTTGCTGCTGGCATGGCTCTGGCATGGGTCCTGTGCCGGCGGTGCCTGCGGCTGGGTGGGATGCTCACCGGCCATCAGCCATCACTTTGGTCTCCTCGCTTCCCAGAAAGCCAGCAGCAGCTGTCTGTGTTTCAGGCTGTCAGCACCTGAGTTACTCTGCCTGTGCCCGTTGTCTGCAGGTAGTGTGCCCCTGCTTTGCCACTCCTGAACGCATTCCTGCCTGGAAGGGAGGCAAAGTGCTGCTCCTCCTCCAGCATCCCCTCTGACACTGAGCGGCAGGAGGCAGCCTCGTCCAGCCCCGAGGGCAGCACACACACAGCCTGCTCACACAGCTCGGCTGGGGACGACTCATGCTTACATTTCCTTTCATCCCTTGGCAGCATGACAAGTTTGGATTCTGAGATCCTTAGTTAGAAATCCTCTGTGGGAGAGGAATCCCAAGGTACCTTTTTCATAAATGTAAGGCATTTAGTTGACGAAATGGAAATGCCTCGCTGCAGGTTGTTGAAAGGATGCACAGTGCTCAGTCTCTGCGTGAACCTCTCCTGGTTTGTGCAGCTGTGGGACACTGGTCTCCAGAGCCTGTCACCCTGCCCTGTCCTTCGGGTGGCTCTGCATCCCCAGTGGTGGCACTGGGTCATGCAGCTTCTGCTGTGGACCTGCTACAGAGACAGAGCGGTGCTCGTGTTCCTCCCAGGCAGGGAGGTGGGGACAGAGCGGAGCAGAAACTGGAGGGTAAGCAGTTAATGACAGATGAGCCTAAAGAACCCTGCAAATTCCCTGCAGCACCTGCTTCTTAGTATTTCTGAGACGAATTTGAGTTACTGTGGCCCTAATGAGGCTCACCGACTTTCAAATTCCCGATGTGCTCTGGTGTCTCTGCAATCACAGGTGCTACTTACGAAATTTTAGAAAATGGGACTTGTTGAATGGAAACTTCCTTCTTAAAAGGTCACTCGGAAAATGGTTTATAATAGATTCATGCAAATAGAGCTCCAACCACGAGCCGCTAATTTGGGACGTGAAAGGGGGAGAGCTGGTTGTGTCACCAATAGATGGCACCACGAAGTATCTCAACGTGTTCCCAGGGCTTTTTGCACCAAGAAGAAAGGCAGGTGCTGGGGAGAGGTGGACAGGACCCGTCCCTGTCCTGTCCCCACTGGGACTGGGGGGCAGCTCGGCTCCCAGGGGCTGCCCCGACCCGTGGGACACTCTCTGCTTGCAGCGCTGCCTCCCGCACTGCGGATCAGCCTTGCTGCTCCCCGTCCTGAGGTGCTGAGGAGCCTCCCAGCTGCCAGACCTTCCTCAGTGGTGTTTCCAGACCGAGGGAACCCTAGGGACAGGACCTGGCAAGCAAGGAATCGCATGCAAGGGCTTTTCGGATTATTTCAGAGCTAAGGAAATAGCTTGGGAAGAACAGAAAATGATCTCTCTGCCCTCCAGCTGTCAGCCTGTGCCACATTCCCACCCCTCTCCTCGTGAGGGTACCTGCAAGTGGGCGCTGCCAACCAGCTTCCAAATGTCATCATCCATTTGTCTTGGACATTTTTTTTCCAACAAAGGATTGATTTTTGAATCAATTACACCAAATTCATTTACAGCACAGTGAAAAGTTGTTGATTAAAAGATGCAAACTCACAGATGAACAAGAACAGTCAAAGCGTTTTGGCTCTGTTTCTAATCAAGGTCTGATCTCAACAAGAGGATTTCCAAATCCCAAAGCCCAAAGATGTCAAAAATGTTGTATTGTATGAAAACAAAAAATCATTCAGAGCGGGCGATTACATTCTTATGTAAACCTGGCTTCATTTGGCAGGGTTGAGATGAGTTCAGCTGTGGTCAGGAAATGGCCAGCGCTGTTCACGCCACCCTCGCCCCCCTGCGAGCTTGTAGGTCCATCTGCTGGCTCACGATGTGTTTATCTCGTGCCTTGCCCCTTCCATGTTCCTTTAAGGAGTATTTCAGCTGCTGTGGCCCAAAGCTGCCTCCCGGAGGCACGGTACATTCTGCAGCCACTGGGCATCGTGCAGGATGTGCCCAGGCCCAGCCAAACCACTCAGACAGGGCGAAATGAGGCCCTGGTCCTGCGGCAGCCCATGGGGCTTACGGGGCAGGAACCGGGGGCTGCGGTAAGCCGGTTACACGGTGGTGGTGGGAGCGAGGTCACCCTCGGCGGATTAGGAGGCGAGAACAGTCGGTGCTCCTGTCGCAGGGGGGGAGCACAAAGGGCCATTGTGTGCAGAATACAAAATCCCTGTGTATTACCGTGGGCTGACATGCTGAAAGACCCGCTCTACATGCCAGCACAAAAGCCGCCTTGCTTCAGATTGTTTGTTTATGTAAATTTCAGCGGTGCATCTAATTACGAGGCCGAGCAGCCCGAGCGCCGGGCGAGGTGCTGATTGGGTCCTGGTGGCGGTGCCGGCGGACAAGCCCCCGCCAGCCCGTGGCTGTCACCGCCGGCCCCGTCTGGCCGCAGAGGGGACACGCGGTGACCGCGAGGACGTCCCGGGAGCAGCGGGACGGGGCCGGCAGGTGCACGGCCTGAGCCCCCGGGCACGGTGCTCAGCATGACCGAGGACGTGCCGGCGCTGCCCAGCATGCCCGAGTGCAACGGGAGCCTGGTCCCTGAGAAGGGACCGCTCCAGGTCATTGGCATCATTGATGACATCGCCAGGCCCGTCGGGATGGGGCCCTACACGAACGCAGACACCAGCCCTGATGCGCTGCTCGCAAAAGGAAATCAGGAGGAAAGTAGAAACTCACTGGTGGAGGACGTAGTGTGTGCAGAATTTGATGGAGAGAAGCAATGCGAAGGTAAAGTACGATGCTGCCTTTATTTGGGTATTTGGAGAGAAAAGCCTCTATTTTGTGTATAGTCTTATGAATAATGGCATGTATTGTGTGTGTTATTCAGAACTGCAAAGCTACGGGCATAGTAACAATGGCTCGGAGTAATGGGGAGTCGGGGACAGATTGAGCTAGAGGTTACAGAGGCTGAAACGAAAAGTATATGACCAAAGGACAAAGCAATTTCTTCACTTTGCTCTAAAATTCTGCTGCCAATCTGCAGCCATTAAAACCTAATTATTGGCACTAACTGCTCCATAAGTACATTTCTCGTGCTTTGTATTTCCTAAAGAAAAGCAAGAGGAAAATGATGCGACGCTACAGCAGGGATCAGTTGGTCTCCAGGACACAGGAACCGGCAGCCAGGACTCAGAGGAAGGTAATGAAGAATGCCGTGTGATGTGACTTGTTCTTCTGAGGCATAGCGATGAGTAGCCTTCAGAGATGAGATTATACAGATGTTTATCTTTTTCAAATCCGTTCAAACCCTCACGCTGCAGAGGAGGGTGACTCACTCCCATCTGTAGGATTGCAGCAGCTGCTGCCTCTCCTCCCGCGGTCTGTGCATGACACCTTTACTCTGGGGTCGAAGCACCCTGGGGCCTTGACACGCGGGGTCTCCAGCCCTCCTGTCAGGATGGGAGATGCTTCATCTTCTGCTCCATGCAGGATAACGTTTACCTGCTGATTTGTTGGATGGCTCTAAGTCTGAATTTTGCATCCTCAGAACCCAAACTCTTCCTTTCCTGATTTATGAAGTGTCTAAAATGCCCTGATCCCTAAGTAACGAGCAGAAATTTGTCTGCCCTCTGGAACATCTGTTCCTGTGTCCTTCCACTTGTACCTGGATGGAAACAGACAAGCATGCTCCGGCCAAGCCTGGCCCCCCCCTGCCCCTGCACAGAGCGGGGCTGGGGGCACTGCGCGCTCTCTGTTTCTGTGGGCACGCCAAAATACAAAGTCAGTGAGCATATTTAGTTATACCATGCAAAAGGTCACTGAAAAAGGAGGGGTATTTTATGGCCTTGGGGACACACCTGCATGCTAGTGGTGCAGGGTGAAATCCTCTTGAAGATTTGGGATATCCTCTTGGATGTCCCAAATGCCGGTGGGATGCTCTCCTGGCCACGGCCGTCCCGCATCTCTCCCTCCATTGGCGCACCCACCAGGCTGCGATAAGCTGGTGTGTCTGTATGTCAGCTGCCACATAAATACTGAACCTCTCCTCACAGAAGAGCAGATTAACAACTCGGAGTAGTTGTTGTGGTGCTGGCAAAGCTAAAGTCATTTGAGCAGAGCTATAAAAGATATATGGTCGTGCCTTGTAAACAGAAACTGGTGCTGCTTTGATTAAGAAAAGAAAAAAAAAAAGTATGAACATTTGTCCTGGGCAAAATAATATTTCCTAGCAACTGCATGGGTTTTGAGGAGGTGAATCATGATGGTGGCTTTCCCACTCGGAGCTGACATCTCCACTCCAGCTGTGCTGCTTTACAAGTGCACAATAAAACCTATTAAACGATCTTGCACAGCCCCCCATCCATCTCAGCCACAAGCACTTTATCTCTAAATTGCAGGCAGCTTTTTAGTACCTAACCAATTTAGTCTAATTAATACTCAGGACTCCACAGGCAAAATGTTGAATAGACGGTTTGTTGTGACACTGGAGCAGAGATGTGCCAAACAGGACAAATACCAGATAGCCATCCAAGTGTCACCCGCCACCTCTGAAGCCGGGACGTGCGTGTGCCCGCGTCCCTGGGAAGGCCACACATGGGGTCCCTGCCCCACGGCCATGCAGATGGGTGCAGGCAGGTGAGCTCCAGCTGGGGGTGCCCCCCGTGGCATCGCAGTGTGTTGGGGGCTGTATCTGGTCCCGGGAGGGCAGGAGGGAGCAGCTCGTCCTGCCAGGCAGCAGGCAGGTGGCATGGGGTGTGCGGGCAGGCGGCCCCCACCTGCATAACTCTGTGTTGCTGCAGGGCCGGGCAGCGGGCAGCCAGCGCTGGGGACAGCGGCCAGCCCCAGCGGGGAGGTGGCGGGGACCCCCGCGGGCACCGCCGAGCAGAGAGCGAACGATGCTGAGGAGGAGGAGGAGGAAGAGGAGGTGGAAGAAGAGGAGGAGGACACCGAGGAGGACGAAGTGCAGGTGATAGAGATGCAGAAGGAGACCAGCGAGGCGTCCCGGCAGCAGCAAGAGAGCAGCAAGGAGGTGTCACCCCCTGCCAGCCCCGGCTGCAACGCCCAGGCTGAGAAAGCTGGGGAGCAGCCCAGCCTGGGGAAAAAGAACGACATCTCCAGACACAGCTACTCCCGGTACAACACCATCTCCTACCGGAAGATTAGGAAAGGAAACACCAAACAAAGAATTGATGAATTTGAGTCCATGATGCACTTATAAACTGAGGCGGAGGATTGCTTACTGAGACAGCAGTTCACTTTGGTTTTTGTTTTGTCTCCCTCCCCCTGCCCCCCGACATATTTCTTCATGCAACATGAAGTCACCGCTTTTTGGCTTTTTGTATGATTTCATAAAACATTATGAAAATGTAACTTCTATGCTTCACTTTGCCAGCAGGCAGAGGCACCCATAGAACAGGAGAATAATCAGGTCACTAAGTGTAATACCATTTGATTTGAAGTTTACCCTTTATTTTCTATCCTTTTTGTTTGTTTGTTTGTTTGGTTTTTGTAACCATATTCCAACTCTGGTATGTCTGGAATGAGCTGGGGCTTGTGTAGCTGCAGGCACGCAGGTGATCCAGCCGTGCTGGTACCGAGTTGGCAGTGCAGCCGTCCCGGTGGCGCTGGGCAGCACAGGGTGAATAATAAACACCACGACTGTTTGCAACCGCAGCGCTCCCTTGCTGTCTGTCCTTGCTGCCAGCCGGTGCCTCTCGTGCTGCGCTAGAAACCACCGAACGCGTTTGCAGCTCCACATTGTGCTGTTGGGACGGAGGGCTGGCTGCGCTCCTGGCTAAGTGCAGCGGGCAGGAGTTAAGCAAGCTCTCGCCCGAGGAGGCAGTACGTCTGCCATGGTTGTCAGAAGGCCGGGGCAGTTCTGGTGCTGTGCAGGCACCATGCGGTGCAGTGTGGACACACAGCGGTGCAGCTCACACACGCTGCCTGGGCACGCGCTGCATGTGTCCGTGCGGGCACACTGGTTCGTCCAATAAAACCAGCTGGCACCAGAAGTCTGTTCTGAGTGCCAGCAGTGTGGACGGTGAGCTTTTGCTCTCATACATTTCTTCTCAATTTCCAGGATAAGTTTAGATGCAAAATTTACAGACTTTTTTCAAGACAGGGCAGATTTTTAACACGATTTATTTTTGTCATCTGAACACAGCCTTTCTCCATTTTTAAAAGCCTTTGCATAACTACAGTGCTGTTGATTTAGTCTCTTTCAAACTGTTTTACAGAAAGGTTTGTCTTGAGTTGGAGCTAAGCTTTGCAGATGGCATCCCAGAAAGAACTGGGGAAAGTTGAGAGCAGCTGAAAAGGGAGAGGAGGTAAGAATGGGGGTGAGGCTGTGATTTCAACTCCAGGCCTCCTTTAGCCACAATTGCTTTTTAAACTATTAGTTTTTCATTTCCAGCAGCACTGAATATTGCTTTGATTTTTTTTGTTTGTTCCACATAAAGGCAATTATTTATTGGCAATGTCAAACTAATAAATGGCAATTCTGTATTGTACAAACAAAACACAGTCCTCATTGTACTATTCAGAATTGTTTATTTGCTCTTTGGCTCGCAAAAATTCAGAGGTTTGCTTGTATAAACTTATACTGCCAGTTTGTTCGCCTGCTCTCTGACAGCTGCCCCGCACCCCCACCCACTTCTGCCATCAGCGATTCCTGTAAGGATGACGGCACATTTCTCCTAACGATTAGATTGTTACTGGGCTGTCTGGGAGAGCTGGGGCGCACTGACAGCTCCCCGTGACCTGCTGACGGTCACCTCCCGGCACGCAGTGCGCCTCGCAGTGAGGCCAGCTGTGCTCGCCGCGACAACAGGCCAGTTGCAGATGTGCTCAGCTGCAGTTACAGAGTGTAATGGGGAAGAAAATGGCAAAGACCCCAGGCGAAACAAAAACCTGAGGGTAAGGCTGGTGCCTGGATGAGTACAGCACGGGGAGGTGCACGCAGATGTCTGCAGGTGGGGTTCAGGTGGGAGATGGGGCAGCTGTAGCACAAAAGGCAGACATCCCTTGAGTTACCGTCTGTCCCTGCTGGTCTGCAACATTGGCTCACGCTCCTGGAGGCAGCCAGTACAGAACTCCCCATGCTGTCAGGGCCGTGCTCTCCCGCTTGGCTTGGTGGCTGGAAAAGTAAAATGTAAACTCTGGGGATGCTGTAAGGGCCTCTTCTACAGACAGACCTCCTGCCAAACCCTCAGGGGAGCTGGAAAATGGAAATCAAGGGGCACGCAGCAGCGAGTGAGCAGTACTGAGCTGAATGCTGTCCCATGGGTGCTGCCACCCACACCACCCCAGGGCACAGCACAGAGCAGGGGCTGCTTCTGCCCAAAGCACGTCTGCAGCGAGCTGGAGCAGGAGCTGTGAGCAGCCGGGGGGAGAGCATGCTACAGGGCACCCAGGGGGACACAGAGCCTGGAAACGTCCCTGCTCCACGTGGGGAAGTTTTGCACAGAAAACAGCGTGGGGATGGTGAGTAGGGTGACCAGCTCTGGGATGCTGTAACTGCAGGCCCAGAGTTGTTCTGAAAACAATCCCTCCCCATTTTCACAGTGCTAGGTTAGGGGATGGGCAGGAATGTGCCCCATGTGCCTGTGAGAGTGCCAGAAAAATGCTCTCCTTCCTGCAAACCCGGCTGATGGGGAGATCTGGGTGTTTCTGGGTGTTGTGTAACAGCACAGCCAAGTTCATGGCCAGCGGTCCCCGAAGGCATGCTCAGGTCTGTAAGTAAAAGATACCAGCATGGAAGTGAGCATTTACACAACAGGGGATAAAAGTGCAAGTGACAAGCCTGGAGATGTGATGTGACCATGACATGAGAACACTCGCTGCCTATTCAGTGACAAATGATTGAATGTCAGCAAACAGCATTTAATGAAATTCATGCTCCTGATAAAACATGACTGCACAAACAACATCTGTGTAATTTTTCTGATAGTGACTGCAGGCGAGCAGCACCAAAGGAGGGAGATAAAATCAGGAAGACATTTGGAACAGGAGCCAATTGTGAAAATCTGTTAGGCCAGTCAATATTTTGGCAGACGCAGCCTGTCAAGTGCTGTCAGCATTGATCCTTGACGTGAGAGGTAGCATTATGCTGGTGCCACTTGAAAAATCAAAGGAGAGATGTGAGTTGCTTTGTATCAGCCTGCAAATGCTGCACGGCGAAGGCTCAGCCATCGTGAGCAGCGGTGTCAGAGCCAGGGCAGTGCTCAGTCCTGCAGATCCCGAGGTGCAAAGCAGAAGGCCCATCTTTGGAGAAGCCCGTGGGGTACCTGGGGACGCAGCACCACCTTCCTGTTGGTGACACCGCTGAGTACGGGTGGCAGCTCCTCGTGGCGAGCCCCTGGGAGCTGTGTGACACGGGGCTGGCCATGTCCTTTCTGTGGCGCTGCAGCGTCACCTATCTCAGGGCTCATGTCTTGTCACATCTGAGTTTGCTCTCCTCTCTAATCCAGACTTTCAAAAACCGGGGACAGCTTTTGGAGATGCAAGTTTCACAGTAAGAACAAAAGCTGCCTGTGACACCACGTTCGGAGGGACTCGTGGTGTGCGGGGCCTGATGGCCTGGCCCAGCTGCACGAGGGCCGATGAGGGGCGATGTCCCCAGTGCCGCGCTCCCTGTGCGAGGCCTGCGTGCCCTCACAGCCACCTGTGTGCCAGGAGAAGTGCCCGCGGGCTGCCATGGGTGCTTGTCCATCCTGATCATAGCCGGGTTACAAAGTGGAGTGGGTTACAAAGCGTCCAGCTGGGGGCTGCAGCCTGCCTCAGGCCTCGCGGGGCTGCTTGCACCCTCACCACGCAGGGCTGCGGGCGGGGGGCACTGCCCCAGCTGGCTATCGACCCACGCTTGCCTCCTGTTATCAAGAACAGGCTTTTTCGATGCACAATCAATTCCTAAGCCAACTCTGATGCTTAACTGTCAGGCAACAGGTCGTGCTGGGCAGGATCCTGCCATCAGGCCCAGCATGAGCATGTCAGATGGATTTTTGTAATGCATTGCTCAATAAGCTTCCATTTCCCCAGGCCGTTGAAAAACAAATGGCCCAATTTACTGTTTACAGACTAGAGAGCCCTGGAATTATTTCTGTTAGCTTATATTGTTGTCTGGAGGTAACTACTGAACGTGTGCTTAGAGTAGGAGGGGGGGGGCTTCAGAAAATGTTTCCATTTAATAACACAGAAAAATTATTTGAGTTTTTGCCAAAGTGTCTCACAGTTGAAGGAAACCCACATTTCAAACGTCGTTAAACCAGATGTGCTACTCTTGGTATTTTGATCTCTCAATATGCCGGTTTAAATTACGGATTTCAATTACCATTTGGAAATGAACTTCCAGTTCTGTAATTGCTGTCACAAGTCCCGCAGATGCCATTGCTGAATTCACAAGATGAAAGCACGCTGCTTCTGGTTCGATTGTGTTCCCTTCAGTCTGCATAGTAATTGCCAAACTGCCACTTCTGATAAGGATTTGCGGAGTTGCAGGCGCTCACCCTCAGGGCCTGGAGAGACGGATCCACTTCCAGACAGGCGGGCGGCTGGAGGTGCTCTGCAACGAGGTGCTCTGCCTGCAGGGGAGAGGGGCGGGAGGTCCTTGGGCTCACGCAGCAAATGCTGTTTGAAGCCCAACAAAGCACGTTGCTCTGCTTTTCTACCGACAGAGCTTGATTCTTTATGATATGCCTTTTTTTTCTTTCTCCTGCATTTCCCTAACACGAGGTCTCTTTGCTGACTCAAAGGAATTTTGGGTGGGATCCAACACTTACACCTGTTGCTGAGCTAGGATTACACCATACCTTCTGTGCCTCGTGGCTTTTAGCTCCCTGGAAATTGAAGATTAGTTCTCTCCCCGTCCGAGTGGCAATTACCATGCAAAGGAAATCACTCCAGATGGTATTTGCAATATAGGGAAACGTATGTCAGGAGACGGATTTTTGTGTTTTGGAGTTTCTCTGCTAATGAACTCAAAGCACATTTACTGCAATGAAAAGGACGCTAGGTAATTCAGCAGTGAACTTCAAATGCTGGGGTAGTAAATTGGATTATGAAGGAATGAAGAGTGTGAGTGATATCAGTCCTTTTGGTTTTCACATCTGCTCATCTTTATCTACTTAACCCATGTGGCCAGCAAGGCAATATGACGAGTGCTGCTGAAGGTAAGGGATGCTCCATTTCACTGCCTAGCATTGCAATGGTTCTTACAATCATTCGGTTAATACCTAGATGGAATATTCCTGAAAGGACCAGTAAATTGTGACACTGCCCTGCCGCTTTGCTCATACAGGGACTGCCCTGTGAACACCAGCACAGCGGTCTGCCAGCTCCCCAACTTGAGCTGAGTTAAGTGACCGTGTGGAGATGGTAAAACTGCGGCACATCAGAGGCTGGCACGTTCCCTTGGCTCCTGTTTCCAGCTGTGCTTTGCCCACCAGCCCAGGCAGGGCGGCAGCACTGGGTGTCTGGGGCTGCCCGCACCCAGCCCCTCCGGAGCAGCCAGGCTTTGGGGGGCACCACGGCTTTCCCCATGCTGGCCGGGACCTTCAGACATGACTAACACGAGCTCAGTCTGGAACAGGTGACAACGACTGACTGTGTACCTGTACTGCTGTCTGGACTCCTAAGTGGAGGACAATTTTCTTGTACTTTTCACAAAATATCGTGGCTTTTGTCAGCCTTGCTGCTGCAGTGTTTTGGCTTCAAAAGAATTATCTTTTTAGACTGAAGAGGAATGGGATCTTGCCTACAGAACAAGTGTGCTACTTAACAACTACTCTTTTTCTTCCCTAAATGAAGTGTTGTAAAGTATGCCATTTTAGAGCTTTTTAGGGAGAACGCCACTTACAGAAGGCTGACACAGATACAGCCATGACTTTCTGTCTTTTTGCAGTGCAGGTAATAAATGTAAGTACCCATTTTCTTCCTTTTCATAAATGTTTTCTGTTAGAAAAACAACACTGTGAACTGAATGCCGATCGATACCAAGTAATATCCATGTAAGTGCTATTGATCTCCTCTGTATGTAAAACCAGGACTTTCTGCTATTGTGCCACAAATGGCAAACCCCTGCTGGAGCGAGTGCCTCGGCATTGCAAGTTTCCATCTCGCCCTCTGGCCGGGCTGTGCAGCAGGATCTGGCTGCAGGTTGTGTTGGGTGGTGAAGAGCGCAGCAGAACGCAGCTTTACAGCCAGGCCGTGAAAGGCTGTGCGGGCAGGGGACCGAAGAGGCTACCTTCACCTCTGGGTGAAAACTCTGGGGACACCAGCGGGCCCCCAGGCTCTGGGCCCCACGGTGGGCTCGTGCCTTTGCACATGTGTGTGATGGGACCGCCGCTGCTGAGGCCACTTACCAGCTCTGGCCGGGCTGCTGCCAGGCTGCTGTGCTGCCAGGCCAGGCTGCTCTCCCAGCCCGTGCACAGCCGCAGCTCCAGCGCTCCCGTGGTGCCTGCCGGGGCGATGCACAGGTCTCCGTGCCGGAGCAGCCGCAGCCAGGTGTAGTTGAATTTCTGGTCCTGTGGGAGGGATGGCAGGGAGCTGTCAGCCCGCGCCCCGCGCTGCCCTGCCACAGTCCCCCAGCTCCATGCTCTCAGCACCCACCATGAGAACTGTGCCCCAGGAGAGGGCCCCTCAGGGACCGGCAGAGCTCAGGAGAGAGCTCGTGCCAGAGCAGCCCCAACCCAGCACGTGTGTGCCCCTCGGCAGTGCCTGCTACCCTCGGTGCACCGGGGTGAGCACTCAGTGGGGCGCAGCTGGTGCTGCAGCAGCACAGGTTTGGGTGTAAGCCTCTGTCCCCAAGCTCACGTGCAGGCTCATGGATCTGTCTGACCCTCCTGCTAGTTCTGGGCCAGGGCGCTTCTGCCTGGCTACAGCCCCTGCAAGCAGAGGCAATTCCTGCGCCTCCACTTGGTGTGCCTGGGGCAGGAAGGATGGCAGGGTCGGCACCAGCCCTGCAGGCAAGGCAGTGTGGGGAGGTGCTACCGTGTGCTCAGTACGGGGTTATCCTTACCTCGTTGTTAACATCACACGTCTGAAAAGCTAGAGTGGTGTTCTCCACAGTGATGCATCTTGCTGTGGCTATGTTAACAAGCTAGAAAATAACCAAATGCAAATTTAGACACAAATTGTGAAGAAAGAGGAGAAGCTGTTACAATGCAGACACTGATTAATACTGTCAACAGAGCGAAGCAGAGGCATGGTGTCAGTCCTTGGCGGGGTGTGTAAGTGCACACGTGCCCTGTTACACGTTTTTCTAGCATGAGAAGCCCGACACCATCCCTTTCTGGGAGCATCCACAGCTGGATGAGACGGGCTTTTCCCTGGGTTTCCTTTGGACACAGCCGCTGTTCCCGTTCTGCAGATCCCTGAGCACCAGCTGCCCACCACGACCCCTGTCCTGCCACCACCCCAGGAAGGAGCGCGCCCCCCCTGGGGACACCATCCCCTACCGCCACCCCCGGAACCTGCCTTCCCTCTTCCCCTGGCAGAAAGCAGAGGGATTTCTGCATTTAGTGCAGCACCTGACACGCTCACTGCCCCACCTGCCTGTTTGTCACCTAGGCTGCCTGCCCAGGCACCGTCACCCACGGGGGAACGCAGCTGTGGTTAGGCCAGTCCTGTCTTTGATTCCTTGCAAATGTAGACTGCTGAAGAATTTCTGAATTAATCCCAGTGGGTAAGTAGGCTATTCAGAAAAAAAGTTCTCAAATAAATTTGGTTAGAGTTCAGCACAGCTGGAATTTGCAGAGCTAGCTGAAAAACAGATTTTCTGCCCTATTAAATTTTGAGAATGAAGATAAAAGAACCATTCAGGTGGCCTGAATCAGGACAAAGCAAGGCACCGTTGTGAACATTTTCGTGAACACAGAACTGAAAAGTGGAGGTTTTGCTTCTGTTGAAACAAAGGTCTCTATGCACGGTCTAACTGCATTGCACAGATTTCACATAAGGTTTTATTGCTCTGAGTGAAAGAGCTGAAAAAGTTGATGCTTTCCAAAAATTAATTTTTTTTTTTGATGTTCTCAAGATTATCACTGCTAATCCTTTTTTTAAAAAAGTCACCTAAGCTGGTGTTTCACGGAAACCTTTGTTTTAACCCAGATGGTGTTTCCTAAGAGAAAGCAGAAGGACACAGCCCGGGGCCAGGTACCAGCAGCCGGCGGGCAGCCCCTGCGGGCAGCGCTCAGCACGTGTCCTGCTGCAGGAGGCACCAACCGAGGCTGGGGGCACGCTGGGACGGACAGAGGCCTCTGAAGGGATGAGCTGCTCATAACCCGCTGACGTGCCCGACCCCAGGGGGTTCCTACGCCTTTTCCATGAGCAGTGAGAGCTCACGCTGTGCTTGCAGAGCCACCGCCCCGCGCCTTCATGGCACACTGCAGCACAGCCTCCTCCAGCAGGCAGCCTGGCTGCGCTGCGAGGGATGCCCCTGAGTGGGAGCCTGCACGTTACGCCCTTGGCTGGAAAAACAAGCCTGAAGCGTGGCCAAAGGGCTGCTGTGCTTCCCCGGCTCCCAGAGCAGCCTGTGGAGAGGTTTGAGGCTGTGTGCCCTGGCAGGGAGGCAGGGGACAGGCAGTGCTTGTTCTCAGTGCCTCAGCCGTGCCAGCCCCGTGGCCACCAGGTCCTGGCCACCTCCTCTCTGCGAGAGCCTCTCCTGCAGCTGCACTCAGAGACACGGGGTGGGCAGGGAAGGCAGCAAGCCCTTTGGTTTTGAATCCTGGCATCACTGCAATTAGTCTTACAAACCAGATGTTTAACCACCGTGACAGGCTGGGTACTCCAAAGTGGCACCACATGCCAGGCGTACAGAGACGGGATGTACCGGGATGCTGCCACAGCTCTAGCTGTGAGCACTCTGACATGAAGAACAGCAAGCGGTTTGGGTACGTACCAGCCCGCTGGCTTTCACCAGGGGAGCCTCCAGGTCGGGGTAGACGTTCTCCAGGTACCACCTGAAACTTCGGCACTGAAGCTTCTTTCGCAGCGCGATTTGCTGGGTCAGGTCGCCCACGTCCAGGCGTCTCAGGACCAGGTGGTACGCGTGGCCGTAGAACAGCTCCTTGTACTCGTCCAGCCAGACCTCTGCGACACGGGCCAAGTTCCTCTCCACCGTTCTTATCCGATCTTTCGGGAAGGAGTAAGGGTTGTCATTCCTGAAAATATGCCCAACTCTGGAGCACGGAATAATCTCAATCTCTCCTCCGCACATCCAGACCTGAGGAGCAGAGGTTGCTTTGAGAGAAACACGGGCCAGGGTTGTGCTCTGGCTTTGCGCACGCCAGGAGAGAAGCAGCGAGGGGGGCAGCAGGGGGCTCGCTGGGCTGTGCCCTGCCAGGAGGGACAGGGTCCCCCGAGCACCCAAACCAGACATACGGCAGCTTGGAGAAGAGGAGACTGAGGGGTGACGTTCATATTTATAAATATTTAAAGGACGAGTGTCAGAAGATGGACCCAGGCTCTTCTCAGTGACACCCAACAACAGGACAAGGGGCAGTGGGTGCAAGGTGGAACATAGCAGGTTCCGCTTAATATGAGACAAAACTTTTTCACGGTGAGGGTGACAGAGCACTGGAACAGGCTGCCCAGGAGGGCTGTGGAGTCTCGTTCTCCGGAGACATTCAAAACCCTTCCTGTGTGACCTGACCTCGCTGTTCCTGCTCCGGCAGGGGGGCTGCACTAGGTGATCTTTCACGGTCCCTCCCAGTCCCTGACATTCTGTGACTGTGATTCTGAGATACGGGACAGGCTGCAGAGAGCAACGTACCTTGAATGAAATCTCCATATTTTCACCTCCCCAAACATCCAGTCCAGAGTCGTATGTTCCCAGCTCGAAGAAATACTTCTTGTCGATGGAAAACAGGCCACCCGCCATCACCGGGCACCTGGGAACAGACGAGCAAGGCGGCACGTCAGTCGGTCACAAAATACCCATCCTTTTCACCTTGCTTCTACACAGGAATCATCATGAAAATGTCAGTTACTGCATGCTCGGGGATGGTGCCCAAATGTGCGCTTACAGCATGGACCATCGGATTTGTCCCCTCAGTGCCCACTGACAAATGCGAGATTAAAAGATGGTGTTTCGGAGTGGGGATGGGAGGGAAACAGGGTGGCACGGCACACAAAGGTACATCCTGGCAGCACCACGATGCACCCATGGGGCTGCAGGAGCAGGAAACACTTGGTGGGCTTCGGTGAGGCGAGGTGATCTGTGCTGGGCCACCGCATCCATCGTCCTTACCAGCAAAACGCCCGGCCTGGAAGGAGCCTCTGTAGCTAAATCAGTGACCGCAGAACGGGCTGGTTCACAAACCTCTCCGATTCACTTTCTTTACCTTATTATATCAGTTTCCTTGATTTTGTTTTTCTCAATGACCTCTTGTGGAATCTGCCTCCATCCAAAATTCATCGGCCAAGTAAAAATCCCACGTTGAAAGTTATCCACGGTCATGTAGCTAAACACAGAAGAGATGGAGATGACTAATTCTGAGTCACATTCCTGATTGAAATGTCACACTTAATGAGCAAAGAGGAATATCTGCACATAATTAAAACAAGATTCTAACAAATTTCATCAGGAATCCTGCTTGAATTCATGAAAAAGTGAAAAGGTGTGTGCAGTAAATGAAGCGGCCATGGCTGCTGCTAATGTTAATTTGATTGTGTGGAAGTCACCTATATTGCATATCCCCTGTGAGACACTGTGGAAGGCTGATTAGAGGGTTTGTACGTATGTCTTTTTAAAATTAACATTTTTATGGCCAAGGTAAGAGGTTTTCTCAGGGCAATGGGTTGCAATCTCTGGGTTTCCCAGTGCTGTGAAGTGTTACCTCATGTCCTTGTCGCTGATGACCTCGATAACGGGGCAGGCCACCTTGGTGCGGCTCAGGCGGACCCTCTCCAGCAGCGGCTCCAGCCACCCCACATTGCACTCCACGTGCGAGTCCAGGAACGTCAGGACGTCGCCTGTGGGCAGAAGCCACGGGCACCATCAGGCTCTCACATCCCGGGCACCCCACAGGCTGACGGTGCCACAGCCCCACACCCTGGCACTTCCCAAAATTTCTCCAGGAAGCAGAGCTACAGCGGGGGGAGCTGGAGATCTGGATGGACGCTTGCTGACACCTTCAGGTGCCAGACAGCCGGGTTTGGCACCCCAAGATGCCCTCCTCCCAGCCACCTGTGAGCCACCAGCCCCTCAGCTCTGCAGCCCGGAGCCGCCTGGGCAGGGCTGTAGCACGGTGTCTGCTCAGCACGGTGTCTGCAGAGCAGTTCTGCTCAGCACGGTGTTCAGCTGCCCAGCACGTGAGCTCAGCGAGGGCAGCCAAGGGGAGCTCGTGCAGGCGTGTGGCCGGGCTTCTCCTTACCTTTGGCAACCTGCGCCCCCGCCAGCCTGGCCCGTATCAGACCGTGCCTCTCTTTGAGATGCAGGATCTTCACTTTTGGGAACCGTGACATGTATGTGTTGAGCTTCTCCTTGAGGTACTCTGTGGAGAAGGAGAGAATGAGGCTGCACAGGGCGCAGCTGTTTGCCAGCCACAGGCTTTGAAAGGCTCCACAGGCAAAGCATTTGCAGGGGGTCGCTGCTGCTGCCATTTGGTGACAGCAGCGCAGAGTACGGCGCCCCGTAACCCACTCGTGCTAGCGAGGTTTCTGCTGCTTCACTGGCTCATGAGCAGACACAAGGGGAAGCCAGGAGGAAAGTGAAGAGGAAAACTGCAGAGACACTTTGGAGGAGATGGTATGAACGTGTTTAACGATTATTTAAAAAATGAGCAAGCGGAGCCCTTTTCCTTCTCTCACACCTATTGCCTTGTTGCATTAGGGGCTCTTTCGGAAAACGTTTTTCTGTGCTGCCATGAGCCTTGCTGTCGAGACAGCACCTTTGCTGGAGAGCCAGCAGTAGAAAAATTACATCGTTTTAAAAGCTGTAAGGGCTGAAGACAGCAGGGAGCCAAAGTATTACAAAGCAGAGGTTTGATATGATGTGAAATGTCTGTGGCTACACAGGTGAAGTCACTGTGCATGCAGACAGGGCCAGATCCTGAATGCTTTTATCACAACCACCCCCGTGTCTGAGCAACCTGAACGTGTGCGCCTGCCACCAGCACTGAAACCCATGTGCACCCATCTGGAAACTGTGCAGAGAAGGGCGAGAACATCTTTATGAACGCACTGCCCTCGAGCCAGGACACCTCATGTGCGCGCAGGCTGCGTAAGCACCTCAATACATGGAAAGAAGGAAATGCGATTTCTTCCTGCAACTCAGAATTGAATTACAGAGAACAAATTGTATTTGAGCCTCAAGTTATATTAGCTTCATAAAGGCAGAAGCAGCTTCACCTACCTTTTGTGCTGAAGTCGTCCACCAGAATGATCTCCTCGACCAGGTGGGGAGGCGAGCGGCTGAGGACGCTGTGGACGGAGCGCAGGAGGGTGGACCACACCTCATCCACGAAGCACATGATGATGGTGGTGGTCGGCAGGTCGTCATGGACCCGCTGCTCCGAGCACCTGCAACGGCAGCACTGCTGCTGTGCCCTGGCTGCCTCCGGCTGAGCACCGCCGGGAAACGCAGGGAGGGGATGTGGGAAACGTGGAACAAGGGGGCTTGGCTCCCCATGGGGCTGGGCCGGGAGAGCAGGGGGCTGCTCTCCTGCGGGGACGGGATGCACCCACCCTTTCTTTCCAGCAGGGACCTCTCTTTTCCACCCCACCCCCAGGTGACAACATCTCCTCCCCACGAGCAATGGGAGGGTGCTGGGAAGCGAGGCCGGTCCCAGCTCTGCACCCTGCTCTTGGGGACACCTGCAGGGAAAGGAGCCCTGTACACGGGGTGCCCTCCTGTGATGCTCTGAGCTCCTGCAGGCGTGGGACCCTGGGCTTCAGGAGGTCGCCTTGTCTGGGAAAAGTCAGCAGCACGCTCAGAGTGCAGGGAACGGCCATTTCCAAGAGGGGCCACCCGGCAGGGCAACTTGTGGAGCCGGCAGACGGTGAGGAAGGGTCTCCCGGCCCAACCTCCACACCTAACTGCCATGCAGGACGGGAAGACACCCAAAAATCCGGCTGTTGTGTACCACTATTGGCAGGTCTGCTCCCCCAGCACCCTGCATCTCACAGCCCAGCACCCACGCCTCCCCACGGACACCCAGCACCACCAGCCATGCCCCAGCCCTGCCCAGGGGCTCCGAGCAGCACCCACGTCCCCGCAAACCGCCTGCAGCCTGGGCCAAGGGAGCGATAACATCCTTCCCCTGCCTGTGAGTTTGTCATTTTCTTTGTGACAGCCCAAAACGCAACGTCTGGGTCAGGTCTGTGTCTGCAGTGTTTGGACAAAAGGTCGATGAGCAGCTTTGCTCATCGCTATTTGCAATTCAAGCACCACTTTGCTGCCTGCCCACGGGGAGCTGGGCTCCTGCAGCAATCCATCTCCGAGGGCATCTCGAGGCGCCCGGGGTGCCTCAAGGAAGAGCTGCGGGCCCCCAAATGCGCCGCTTTATCCAGAACATTCATGACGCACTGGGACTTGCTTTCTCTCATCCATAAGCGGAGGTCTGATAACAGGTCTGATAACAGGTTCTCCTCTCTTCCTTCCAGAGCAGACCTCCTGCAGGCAGGACAGGCACCAGCCTGCCTGCGGATGCAGAAAATGAATTTATCAATGATGAATCAGAGCTCCTGCTCACTCCGTTATCCACAGCGGACAGCAAACGGGGCCATATATATATATGCACATATATATGTGTGTGTGAATATATATATACACATATATATGTATGTGGGAGTGTACAGAGAAGTGACTTCTTCCTCAGAGGTGTTGGCTAGCCAGGAGGTGATAGCCCCCAAATTACAGAGCCCTCGCAAGGCACTTCCCCGGCACCTGGCCCAGCCTCCGAGGGGCAGCCGTGCAGGATGCAGGACGGGGCCAAGGCAGCACGTGGTGGAGGCAAGTGGCTGCAACAGGCAGAAGCAGCTCTTTGAGGCAACCTCAAACCGAGGAGTGCCTTTTTCTCCCTTCTTGCCTAAAAAATAGGGGTTCTAGGCAGAGTAGTGGGTTCGTTACTGTCAATCCACAGCTGAAGGTAATCACAATGTTCTATATGAGTCTGGGCTCTGTTTCTTTGCTAATTACATAAATACACATATAAAAATAATATATAAATATTACTCAATATATATTGCTAATATTAAGCAGAAGCCAAATTCTGTTGGAATTTCACCCTCAGAGGGGCTTCTACAGAAAAACAGTCCATAGCCTCTGTGTTTGGCTAACTTCATCCTCAAAGTCAGTCAGGTGCAGGCTCTTATGTCCCTGAGGTTGCTTTGGAAGATCTTTCTGTTGGGTCTGCTGCTCCCGAGCCTGGCAGCAGCCTCACCACAGCCCTGCTCTGCCCCACCTGCCCAGCAGCTGGCACACCGTGCCTGCTGGCACCCAGGGGCTGACTCACTGAACCGTACAGTGGCATGCAGCACTTTTTTTTTTACCAGGCTCTGCATTGAGTGTTCTGCCTGCAAACGTCACAGCTGCCCTGGGACATTTAACCCAGGCTGTGTGGCTTTTGCATCTTGCCCCTCCATGGGTGGGACCCTGCCTGCATGCACTGCTGCAGAGAGACGGCGCTCAGCAAGCACCAGAGCTGGTCAGTAACGCTCAGCAAGCAGCCAGCGTTACACCCAGACAGGCTGCAGAGAGCTGGCCTTCACCTCCAGCTTTCCCTGTGCCAACAGGCCACGTGCTCAGAGCCTGCACGGCTCCTGCCAGCACTGGGGTGCCCGCGGGTGCTCCCCACGTCACCATCCGCAGGGTGCAGCCTGACCCCATGTGGCAGCACAGGTCCCGGGGCCAGGGTGCTGGGACCAGCCCCTGTTTGGCTAAGGTGTTATCCCGGATACCCAGCGGCTACACCTCCCTTCCCGGCAGGTGCCTGATTCATCGGAGGCGGGCGGGTGCTCCTGGAAGGCAGGCAGGTGTTCTGCTCTGCAGCTCGCCAGGGCTCGTCTTTCAAGCCTGGTTTTGAGCCACGTCGGCTCTTTTTCTGTATGCAGCCAGCTCCCATAGCTGGCATCTGCACGCTGGAAAGGTGCTGCAGCTCCTTCCCCGCCCTGCTCCTGCCTCTCCAGGACTTCACCTCGGCTCACAAAGCGAGTAACGACAGCGGCACAGGAACACCTGTGTATTGTCCTGTGTGTCACAGCACAAAGCCCGTGCCACTGCTCCCATGCGGGGGGCAGGAGGATTCACCTGAATTTGCACCTGTTCCAGACCTTGTCTGCAGCGATTCAGCTGCACCTGCCCTAGAAAGCAGCCCCATGAATGTCCGCCCCTTCTGTTGGCAAGGTACTGCCCACATCTTGCCTTGCTTTTGCATGTGGACTATGGCAGGGCATTGGTTTGTTTTTCAAAGTGCAATACTGACATTTGCAGACTCAGCCGCACATTGCAGGGTGGCTGTGAAGCAATTGCTTACCAAACCACAGTTCTGCCCACAGGCCCCGAGCTCACACAGCGCACACCCACGTGGCGCTGGGCAGCACAAAAGTGCCATGCAGCAGCCAGCGATGCTGGTGGGAAAAAGGAGCAATCCCGAGGACATCCCAGCGCTGCCGCAGCTGCAGGCAGCCACCTGCCGTGTCCTTGTCTCAGCATTCATCAGGTGGCTTTGCCCAGGAGCCCCCTCTGTGCCCTTTAGGCGGGTGAGGCCAGTGGGGTAGCTCTGGGGGGGATAGGAAGGGGTAGTGGCAGCTCCAGGCGTGAGAGCACCAGTGCTCCCAGGCAGGGAGGGCTTCAGCTGCCTGGGCACGTTGGTGGTGTGCAGAAGTGGCTGGGGAACCAAACGCACAGAGAGCGATACAAAGCAGTGCTCGCTGCTACACCCAATAAGGCAAATAAAACATTTTAAGACACAAAAAGGCCCGAGCCCCATTGTCTGCCTCATGTGCCCCAGCCTGTTTGGACACCAGGGAATTTTACCCGGCTTTACTGTTAGTGACGAGCTCCTCTCACCTGGGGACACGGAGCCCTCTCAGTGCTGGCATGCCCACAGCCAAGGCCTCGGTGCCCCCGCTGCCCTCCCCCCGAGCCCCCCGGCAGCGTGGCGCAGGGCAGCACATCTTACCCGGCAGGCCTGGTGTCCGCCACGGCTCGGTCTACGGGGATCAGGTCGCTGAGGTAGACGTTAAAGTTGCCTTCTTTCCACCTGCTTTTTGCTTCTTCTTGCTTGTCCTCAGGGACTGCCACAGGATGCCCAAACTGCCCAGGAGCCTGGGGGTCTCTGGGGGCCAGCGTTGCATCCACGGCCAAGACCCTGTGTGTCCCGGGGCTGCCCCCCGGCCGGGCTGCGCGGCTGCTGCTGCCCACCACCCCCTGCCTGCCCTGCTCGGCTGCCCCCCCGGCATCTCCTGCCGGCCCCGCACCTGCTGCCCCAGGGGAGCGCGGTGCTGCGGCGCTGCGGGTGGTGCTGGCGGTGAGGTTGATGCTGAGCCTCGTGGCTGCGAGCTCCTGCGCTCCGCGTGCTTCGGGGCTCCGCCACAAGTTTGGCACGGCGTCGGACCCGGGGCTGGGGGCTGCTGCGCTGCTGCTGGGTTTTGCCCCCGCCTTGCCGATGAGGACGAAGTATTTCTCAGGGGATGCTGCTGCCTCTCCCGCTCGGGCTCCGCGGTGCCACGGTGCCCGGGAGGCTCGGTGTGCTGGGCTGCCGGGGGGGGCCGGGCTCCCGTGTGCGCCGTGCGCGGCTCCCTCCGGCACCGCCGCCCCAGCCCCGGCTTGCTCCGCGGGCTCAGGCGCCGGCAGGTCCGGGCTCAGGGCCCTGTCCCTCGGTCCCCCGGCGCTTGCCGTGGCTGGCGGTGCCCCGGGCGGCCGGGCCGTGCTTGCGACGGCGCCCGCTGCCGTCCTCGCTGCCCATGCCGGGGGGCCGCTCGCCGCCGGTGCCACGTCGCTCCGCGCCGCCGCCGCAGCCGGGGACCACCCGACCCGTCGGGGCGCAGCCGGCCGGAGGGAGCCCCCCGCCCGGCCCTGAGCAGCGGAGGGCTGCGGGCTGCCCGGGGGGGGGCCCGCCGTGCCGCTCGCCGCCCGCCGGGCTGCGCCCCCCGCCGGGCTCCCCTCCGCCGCCGCCGCCGTCGCGCTCTCCGCGGCTCTGCCCCCGCCCGGCCCCCGCGGCGCCGCCGCCAGGGGGGGGCCGGGGTCCCGCCGCCCACCGCCCGGCGGCCCCGGGGAGCCCCTCCAGAGCCGGCCCCGCTCCCGCTGCCCCCGTCCCGCCGCCGCCAGCGCCCGCTGCCCGGCGGCGTCGCCGAAGGAGAGCCGGAGCGCTGCCATGTCAAACAGCAGCCACACGACTGAGGCCACGAAGACGAAGGCCAGCGCTCGCCCGCTGCCGCGGAAAAGCTTCCGGAGCTTGTGCATCCTCACCGCGATCCCCGGCCGCCCGAGGGGGGGGCGGTGCAGCCCCCGGCCCGGCCCGGCCCTGCCTTGCCTTGCCCTGCCCGGCCCGGCCCGGCCCGGCGGGGGGAGCTCAGCCCCGGGCGCCCTCCGGCCGCTGCCTGCGTGGCATCCTGCGGCCGGCCCGGGGCAGGGAGAGCGGCCCCGCAGCGCGCCCCGCGCCCCGGCCCGGCTGCTGCACACGGTGCCCGGACAGAAAGGAAGGTGGCGGGGCAGATTTCTTTCTTTTTTTTTTCCTTCTCTCCACCCAGCCCTCAAAGGCTAAAGGCTGCGCTGTAACTCAACACCTCCTCGCATAAGGAAACTATTTCAGGCCATTACCCAGCAAACTTTCTGCCGGGCTCTTACCTCCCGGGTCCTGCCGGCTGTTAACCATTTCGGCAGGACTTTGCCCGAGCCGCAGCTCCCCCCCCGGCCTGCGGCTCCCCACCGCCCCCCTCCGAGCCCCGCTCCCCGCAGCGCTCCCGCAGCACGCAGGGGACCCGCTGGCGGGGGATGCACGCAGCGGCTCCGGCTCTCCTGCTGCCGGTTCAGCTCACGGCGTTCCTGCGGGTGACGAGGAGGAACGGGATGCAAGGTGTCACTTTTAGGTACCGCAGCCAGCGCACGGCGGGGGACGGGGCAGCGCTGAGGGAACGCAGCTGTAACCGGGGCTGTGCCTGGCAGGGACTGGGCACGGTCCCGGAGCACGGTCCCGGAGCAGTGCCGCTGTGTGATTTACGCGGCTGTGGGCGCTGCAGCCTGGAGGTTCAGCCTCAGCTAAACACGTGGATGTTCGGCCCATGCCGCTTTAATTCCAGGGCACGCGAGCCACAACTGCACGGCGCTGGCTCGGGCAGCTGGCACAGAAGCTGTGTTTACTGAGCATGGGCTGAGAAAAGGGTCGGGGAAGTACCTACCCTGCTCCTGCCCTGGGCAGCAGGTGAGGATGTGCAGGGCTTCCTGGAGCGCTGCTGGTCTGCACGGCCGTGGCTATGGATTATGGCACAGCATGGTTACGGCTGTGGGCACAGCTGGGTGCGGTGTCCCCTGGGGTCCCCGCTGCCCAGGCCCACAGGCTGCACGAGGACAAAACCCACTGGATCGTCAGCAGAAGCTGTTCTGCAGAGATGGGCACCCTGGGTGGCCTGCGTGGGCCCAGGGTGTTCAGGAGATGTTCTGCGTGGGGTCGGGGTGCATCCATCGAGATGTGCAGGGCAGCCAGCGAGCAGGGACAATGCTGGGCGGTCACGGCAAGGTGCAGCCTGTAGGCACGGTCAGCCTAAAGAGCTGTGACCACCTGTGGTGTATGGACACCGCTTGTGGTATAAGGGCACCACTTGCAAAAACCCAGGATATGGGTATGGATGTGGAAGAGGGAAAAGCTCAAGTCGATGTTTTGCAGCTCTCTTAAAATCTGGTATTAACGAATTTAAAAGCAATGCACAGTATCCCAAATCACAAAACAACATATTTTGAAAGCATTTTCTAAGTCTCCAACCCACTGTAGTGCATATATGAATACTGAAAGAAATAAATAAGTGGAAAAAAATTTCATTCATATTCATACTTAAGAAAAAATAGTAGTTTCAAAGCCCAGCCTGTGTTTACATTGTGAGATCTAAGGCATACCTTTTTGAAATAAATGGCAATTCTGTTGTTCTTCCAAGGCTTTTCTTTGTAAAGCAAGCTCACTGAGACGTGCCGGGCAGATCTGATTTCAGCAGGATTTGTTTGTGCGGATGGTACACATTTAAGGACTTTCAGGAAGAGGGAGTAAAGGATAAGATTGCAAAGGGATTGTTAAGAGGGGACAAATGAGTAGCTGTCGGAGACTAGGATAGCTCTGAGTCAAGATTAAACTCAAGATAAATAATACCTTCAGTTTAGAAGTAAAAATTTAAGTTAAACCACGGGCTGTGGTTTCCTTCACCACGCTGGCACCAGTTCTTTGTTTTTATTCTGGTTTCTTCCCTTGCTGCTTCTGTCTGCCTGTCCCAGCGGCAGGAGCGCTTGGGGTCCTGCTGTGGCGTGATGTCCCTGGGGGGCTGCGTGTCCCCTCTGACCCCACGGGGTGCTCAGGGAAGGGAAGGGAAGGGAAGGGAAGGGAAGGGAAGGGAAGGGAAGGGAAGGGAAGGGAAGGGAAGGGAAGGGAAGGGAAGGGAAGGGAAGGGAAGGGAAGGGAAGGGAAGGGAAGGGAAGGGAAGGGAAGGGAAGGGAAGGGAAGGGAAGGGAAGGGGGAAGCTTCCCTATCCCTTGGGCTTGTCCCTGCGATGTCCGACCCGTGGGAAGGGGAGGTCTGTAACGGTTCTCCAAGCGTCAGCTTCTGTTTGTTCGTTACGACAAAGTCGTCACTGGTTGGGTATGGTCAGACATTCCCACTGTTAGCTCTACGCCTTGGCTTTCCTCCTTGGCAAATATAAACGTTCCAGATACTTGAACAGATTCCTTGACACAAGACAGCTGCTTCTGTAGGGAGAAATTATTTAATCAAGGCTACTCCATCATTAAAATAATCTGAAGTGTCAGACTGAAAAGCACAGAAGCAAGCTAACTTGAAGATGAAAACTCAACATTTTTTTTCCAGCCAGAAGTGTGCCAGAAGGTGAGGTAACATCACAATAAGTTGCTCTGGCTCTCTGTATAATATTTTCTTAACATATTAAAAAATATTGTCCAAAGAGCAGCCGGGGAGGAATGATCCCATACCAAAGGCTGGCTGGCTTGGTAACTTGTCTTTCTGCTCTGGAGCATAAGAGACCAAACATAGCTGAAGACAACTCCTTGGTCCACAAACGGCAAGATTAGACCCCTGTGGGTAAGAATACCATGCAGAATACAAGGGCCCTTTTGGCTGAAAATAGCAGAAAATAGTGCAAATGGATAGCTCAGAAAGCCGTCAGGCTCTACGTCTTGCCATAAGGCAGGATTTGCTATATCTTAGTTACTTGATGACTTAATCACTTCTGGCATGGATATGGACACGGGCACGCACTAAGCAAGCCATGCTGAAAAGCACCTTCGTGTAAAGAAACCCTGCTCCGTGCAGAGAAGGGGACAGCAGCAATATAGATGTGCATAAGCATGAATGCCAGTAGAAGAAGAGAAAACTTTGCATTTAAGGATCTGACTCAGAAATTGGTGTATGTATCCTAGCATCACCTTTGCTACATTTGAAGGTTAAATTTTGTGCATGAGATGGGTCTGCCTGCTCCTCCCCGCACCCCAGGTGTCTCGGTCGTTAAAGCCACCAGAGCGCTCGGGCTCTTTCCATCTAGCTCACACTCTGTATGTGTTCCCAGTTATGAATCATGTTTTCATTTCTGAAATACAATCATGCCTACCAAATGATAATCAACTCACCACAATAACTTTATTTGTGAATGGTTTGTTCATTAAGATACCGAGTTCCATAAGATACTAGTTGTACTAATTAAGAATGTATGATGAATCTCTCTGTGTCTGTGCATCGTCTCTGAGGCCTGCTAGCTTTAGCACTGCTGATTAACCTTAACTGAATTTGACAGAGCAGCACATATCCTGAAGACCTTAGGTACCCAAGTGGAGGACAGACAGCCCCAGCTCAGCGCCCCGCTGAAAGAAAAGGTGAATGCTCACCCACACTACTAGGCATCAGAGAATCCACGCTGGTGGGCAGGTAGGAAGGGCTCGGCTCTAGGACCTGCTGCAGCAGGCTGTTACCTCCTTCAGTGGGATATTGGACATCTGGGAGCACGGGGGCTGGGAGAACCACGTGGCGGAGCTACTTGTTTTGCTTTGCTTTCTGCTTTCCCTGGCCAGGCGCTGAGCGTGTTTTGGCAGGGGCGCCGGACTGGGTTCCAGGCAGTGACTAACGGGGCAGGAATCCACGCGGGGGACGTGCTGCAGGATGAGCTGACCTGGCCGTGCTCCCTGTGGGATGGGGCAGGGGCTCCCCCAGCTCGGGGGCTGCAGCCCCGCGAGGGCAGGAGGGCATAGGGTGCTGGTGGCTGATGTGATAATTGTCCTGCAGTCTGTGGCTCATCATGCGGTCCTTCCCAAACACATCCGTGCTTCTGCTTACCAAACAGTTGTTACTGCGGGGAGGAAATGCTTCTCTCCTTTAGTTATTAAAGCACGGGCTGTATTTACAGGCTGTATTTACAGGCAGTGCTGCAGAGAGGCTCCAGGCACCACAGCCTGCAGAGAGCACAAAGCCCTCGAGCGCCTATCGGGATGGCGCAGCGTCTGCTTCCCGTCCGCGCAGCATCGCTGCCTCCAGAAACTGGAACCCATGAAGTTTTCCATAGCGAGCAGTGGAACAAGTTAGCCCTGGAATGAGGAGCAGAGCGGATCATTCGTGCGTCAGCAAATGTTTGTGCTACAGAAACAAGCATCTGCCCTCTGCATCGCTGGGAGCCTGTTCCTAGACGAAATTCACAGCCCTTCATTAAGTAACGTATAATGAAGTGTAACATAGTGTTCCTATAATGCAGTAGCAGGTATGTGCAGTACTTAAACCTAGATGTGTCCTATGGTAAGCTGGCAAATCACAGAGAAGTGTGAAAACTTCAGCTAAGTCTCTGGTTCCCCTGTGTGTGCCAAAAAGGAGTTTCACCCTTCTCTGTGGGTTTTGCTAGTGGTCCAGCCCGCAGTTTACCACGCTGTAACGTCTGCGGTGAGTGGGGTCCTGCTCAGGGGTATCTTATATCTCTTAATATGGAAATTCAGGAAGAAAAAAATAGGAAACATTAAACTTGGAGTATGCTTGTGATTTATCTGGAATGCCGGGGTGCTGGTGATTTTCCTGAAATCCCAGCAGAAAACAGTTAGTCCTGCAGCCAGACAAGAATAGAAGCTTTGGCTCTGAAAGGAAAGTTTATGGTCTTGTTCTGCAGTAGAGCTGCCAAGCTGTAGACGTAGAAAACTAGCAAATATTGGAAAATTATGTGTTGGAGGCTTAAACATTTGAAGATTAAGAAACTAAACTTTACATTTCCATTTTTAAAGATTTCTCGATTTTTAAGCTGACCCCATTATTCTGGGGACGGGATGATTTTTGATGTATGATGCCGGCGAAGCTCTATTTTTAGATGTCTGTTTGCACAAACTATAACTGAGAACAGCTTTCCCCAAAACAGAGCTGGTTATGTAATAAAAGATTAGAACAGCCATTTAGTTTTATTTTTTTTTGGTATAAATAGTGACCTACTTTCACAGTGGCTCTCCTGGGCCACGTACGGGTGTGTGTGCTGCTGTGCAGCCAGGATGCCAGCGAGGGCGGCCGGGGCTCCCGCGTGCCCCAGCGCCTGCGCTGGGATTGGGAATGGAAATAGCAGCGGGTCTCCGTCATTTGCATAGAGGTCATGTTTTGCTAATATGTGTCTTGTAGAAGCAGACAGCATGTAAAAGAGGATGGTTAAAACCTGACCCAGAGATGTTTTTAAATTTCAAATTATGCATAAAGTATGCATTAAATTAATTAGGGAATTCATTAAGAAGAGAAGAGTAAAGAAACTAGTTAGCAGTGTGCAACATTTAGTAATGGAAGCCGTTTTCTATAATTGTTATATATAATTTGTCTCATAACATTATCCTTTGATAAATTATTGCAGCATAATATGATATATGTAGCTTATTAACAGTTTCATTAATTACTATTAGAGCAAAGACACTCTGAAATCTGGCACACACAGGAACAAATGTTGAAGCAGATGGTTGAAATTAGTGAAACGCAATCGGTTGCTGAACCCTTTTACCTAATTACGTTATTACATCAAAATAGTTAAAGGAAATTTGTCAAGTTGTCGGTGAAGCGCTGGGGATGCTCAGAGGTGCTGTGGCGGGGCGGGACCCCCAGGCAGGTCGGTGCTCAGCGGCGTTGGGCGCTGCTGGGCTGGGGAGGCGAGGAGGTGTGAGCAGCAGGGATGGGAACGGCTGGTGCCTAGCTCGGGAAGGTCCAACACGCCTGATGGAGAAACGGTGCTCGACCCGTGGCAGGCACCAAAGGCAAAGGCAATTTGCTCTCCTGACATCTCTCTCTGAAGAAAACCAGACAGATAGCACCATGCAAGCACCAGCTGCTTCGACAGCGGCAGGGCCCTGGCAGGGCGATTTGCTGATTCCAATTCTAAGGAAGAAAGACTTCAGCTTCCTCATCTGGCCTTCCTACAGCAAGGAGAGCTTGTGTTTGGAGGCCAGCAGACACACTGCACCGAAGTGGAAGCGTCATTGCCGTGCTTGGTGGTACACGTGCTTTCCTTCCCAGTGCAGGGCGGCTTTCAGGGCATTCTGCCTCGTGTGTCCAGCTTTGCGAGAAAATTCCAGAAAAACAAACAAACAAAAAACACTTAGAGTAACTTCAAAATATATTAATTTAACTAGTACTTTTAGGTGTTTTTGCAAAGTGTTTGATGAAGCAGAATACAAGAGAAATTATTTTCAGAATTATTAAAAGAGGAAATTTAGAAAAGAAGCAATGTTGCAACAACATTGGCATAAGCATGTTATATTCATTAGGACTGGTTTTCCTTTTTTCTCTAAATCAAATTTTAGCAACATGCAGCAGATCCTGGAGGACGGGGCAGATGGGTGCTCTCCGATGAGAAGCTTCCAGCCAAGACTTTCTGACAAGCCCTGCTGCCAGGGCAATGCCACCTCTTACCTCCACCCATCAGTGCTGCAAAGGCCCTGTCCTCAGCTCTTCACCGCGATGAAGGCTTTCCTCATCTGACATCCCTGCTCCCACCTCTCCATCTCACCCACCACAACACTTCTCTGCGCTGTGCGCTCCCCAGCAGCTGCCAGAAGCCCCCTGCCCTGTTGGCACATCTTTTTCTCCTTCTCTCCTTCCAAATATTAAAATCTGCGTGGTCTACCCCAAAACACTGCTGCGATGCAGCGTGGCTGCAGGCAGCCCCAGGCCAGGGCTCACAGCGCATTGCCCAGCCATGTCTTCACGGTGCTGCTCGCTCTGTATTTCAAGGATGACAGCCCCACCATGAATACATTAGCAGGCGAGCTCAACCTTTTATTCTGATCCTAATTAATGCATGAAGGGATCCAGATTTTTGTAAATATATACTTCTGTATGTGCTCAGCTCACAAGGTAGGGTGTTCAAAGCCTGTTCAAAATAATTATTTAATATTTGAGGTACTTGACTGCTCTCCTAAGTTATACATTATTTTCTCTGCCTCCTGCCTGAAGGGCTAAAACCATTAATAAAGGTATCACAAGTGCTGGCTAATATATGATGAATTATAGGTGTGCAATCATGTATACCTTTGTTTGCATGTGGAAGTGGACATTAGCACCAAAGGCAATGCTCCTCTAATATTTGCATGAACAGGACCGGGCACACACATGTTGGTGAATAGCAAATACTGAGGGACCGGGACATGGCTGACCTATGCAGCCGCCGGGAATTGAGACAAATGTCTTCAAACACGGTTTAGGAGACGTTTGTCTGGCTGCAGTCACACTCCTGCCTCGTCTAGCCGCTCCTGTATTTCATTCCATGGGCAGCGACCTGAACTAAATGGAGGCGCAGCCCCTCCGCGGGTCTCCTGCCTGCTCCGCGTCCCGCTCAGCCGCGGGGCCGACTTTTGCTTTGGGAGGCTCTGCTTCCACCGACTGATCTTTCTCCTGTCCTCTGAGTGATGTCGGATACAATTTGCAAAATCGTTTAAGTAACTTAGGAAGTAAAGTCTTCTGGAAGTTTCTGCAGGTGGGAGAGAAAGGCCCAGCTGTTCCCTAAATATGTGTAGCAGCACGTCACTCCAAGTTAGTAAAATAAGCCGGTAGAGTTGTTTATCTTTATCAACATAAAATCAAAGATAAGAGTCTCCCTTCTGAGCCTTAGCTTTACTCTTTCATCTGTATTTGAGATATAAGATTTTACTGTGTTTTTTTTTGTTGTTGTTTTTTTTTGTTTGTTTTTTTGTTTGTTTGTTTGTTTGTTTTTTTTTTTTTTTTTTTTTTGGCTAGAACTACCGAGTGAACACATTAAAACAAATCACTCCATAAATTTCTGTACACTGAGTTTTAGGAAAAAGGGGGCATTTCCTTCAGTACGAGGGTGTGTGGTCATAATGCCTATGTTAGAGCATGGCATCAGCAGCTCCTCATTTGTATTTGTACCAGGTAGGCTGGCTGTGTCCGCTCTTTGCAAAGCATCTCTTCTCCAGTGCAAGGTGAATATTTGTCATTTTGCATTTTTTAAAACCACAAATATTTTTGGAAATTATTAAAATGTTTTTGGCATTGATCTTGACATTGGCAGCAATTAAAACTAGAATGTGCTGGGGAGTTCAAAAGGGTTAGTTAACCAAAACAAAGTGACTGTTTTTGGATGATTTTTGAACCCCCTCTGTGATACAGTGAATCCCTGTGCAATCTGCTGGGGCTGCGGGCAGGGCAGGCAGGGCAGGCAGGGCAGGCAGGGTGTGCTGGTGCAGCTGAACACCGTGGTGCTCTGCCAGAACTTGCTCCAGCCCCACCACAGCACCGCTGCAGCATCTCCTTTGAGCTGAGGTTCATCTGTCCTGGAAGACTCTAGGCAGTGTGTGCTGTGTCCTCAATTGCTCGTGCAATATGTTAATACTTTAAAAATATTCTAAACGTTAAAAGAGCCGATAGCAGGAAATGCCTATTCCTTCTGTAATATTTTAACAAGGGTGGTCACAGGAATGGATCGATCTAAAAATACTGCCATGAAATCTGGGGTAACCAGGCGGTCATTGTACTTGACAGCCCTGTCCTGAGAATGAGAGATGATGTTTTGGTAGTTTGATGGCCATGAAATGATATGTCATGTAAAGATAGTCGGCATGATCGCCATCAGGCAGTCTGTCATTGTCTTGCTGAGAGATTCGCATGCATGATGCATAAGAAAGTAAAAATAATCAGTAATCTATTGCTAGCTGGGGAAAGTAATCAGTAATATGTAATGTACTGTTTAGACTTGCCAATCAAAATGGTTTCCTAAGCAATTTCAAAAGCCCATAGGTTATTTGAAAATGCACTCCTGATCTTGTTTCTGCCACATCCAAAATAAAATCTCGCATCCCCAGTGTACATGGGTGCCTGTAGCAAGGAGCTGGGACACCAGGCCACCTCTGCTGACCCTGCATAGGGAGGAAGAAGCAAATAACAGGGGCCTGATATTTTAAAGTTGTTTTAGTGCAGCAAGGGTAGTAAACTGAGAAACTGGTCCCCTCCACTGAGGGTGGTCAGAGCGAGATCTTCCATAGCTGCACATGCAGGGAAACTGGTGCAAAACCACTGCAATGAGTTTTTTTGGCAGTCAGCAAGGCCGATGACTGGACAGGCAGCTGTGCCCATCGGTGCTGGTGTGAGACCCGTTTGCATCAGCCTGAGAGATTGGCACCAGCCCTGGGCCTTCCTGGGAGAACATCTTTGGTGGACTATCAACAGAGCCCGGATTGAAGGGCTTACGCTGAAAATACAGTTCATCGTGGAGTAACATGATGCATTTACCTCATTTCCATTGCAGGATCAGGAGCCTAGAGGAATCAGTGGGAATTGCCTGGCACATCTGGTGCTGCCATGGGCCGGGGAGGTATGCTCACACTCACTTTTTATTGAGGACCATGGGCAGTGTTCTCAGAAACCAGCTGCCAGGAGAACAAACGCGATTGTCCAACCGTGCCTCGTCCAGAAATGTATTTCTCCTCTAGCCACAGGGTGGTGCTTTTGCCCTCTTTATAGCCTGGCAGTACAGCAAAAATAGCTCGGAAACTGTTGACGAAAGTCTTTAATTTTAGAAGAATCATTAGGGATCAAAGCAGCTGTCCTTAGGCGGTGTGGTACCGTGCCGAGGCGCTTGGCCGGGCTGTGGCGGCAGGCCGGGGCCGGGCTCGGTGGGGCTCGCAGGCCGCACTCTGCCTGGCGCGGGGTGCGGGGCTCCGGGGTGCTGGGCTCAGTGTGCAAACAGCAAGTAAAGCAGCTCCGAATCCTCACAGCCCTTTCCACGTGGGAACGTCTGTCGGGATTTCCTAGTGACTCAGCCCAGGTGGGCCGTGCTCTACAAATGCATAAATGAAATACATTTTCCATTTGTTTTATTGGATGTCCCAGGATGTTCTGTAACACGGCTCCGATTGCCTATTTACTTTCTGCAGGACACTACAGTACCTACAGAAGTGCTGTCATTTCCTATTCATCTCCAGAGGAGTTGTTTCAGGCACCGAGGCACAAGCCCAGCCATCCCATGCCTTGCCCGGTGCTGCGCCGCGCTGTGCTGGAGCAAGAGCTGCTTGTGGCCGTGCTCAGACTCACTCAACACAAGTCCTGGACAGCCTGGCTGCTCCACGGCCACAGGGACAAGTCCTGTGGGAGCAGACCCCCCACAGTGTGCCCCTTCCCTGCCGTGACCCCCAGCCCTGAGCCAGCCCCACACCAGGTCAGCAAGGGCTGTGCTAGTGCAAAAACCAAGTTCCCAGGTCATGGTGTGGCATGCTTCCATAAGTTGGCTTGCTCTGTCCAAAAATGTTAAATAGAATGGAAATGACACTACTTTCCTCTTCTCATGTGTCCCAAGTTTAGCTAGCTTTATTTTTTTTTCTAAGAGTTTAGTAAAAAATTGTTTTATTTTTACAACACCTCCAGCTCCATCAGGAGACAGACTGGGGGGCTCTCCTGGATGAGTACTACTACCACTTTTCAGTGGGTTAAAATGAATCAGACTTTTTGCAAAAGTTACTTTCAAGAGAGGTCTGAGAGCTAAAACTATGTGCTTCTCTGTGTGTGGAGCCATAATAGCTTATTCCAATGCACAGACAAATGTCTTTGACTGACCCTCCACATGTCACCGGCTAATATGCTACCTGCACTTAATGCCCTGACCTGTTAATCACCCCATTATTTTGCTGGATTGCACATATTGTAGATGAAACTGGTGGCTTTGGAAATTATAATCAATCATCTGTCCAGCATGCTATTTGTTCAGATCTTCCTGATGTTCATGTGTGAAGAATTATTCCTGTCCTACAGAGGTCTGTCAGTGTGGAAGGAGCTGATGACCCCAGGGACAGATTTTCAAGAATGCTTTAAAGTATCTTGGAACACAAGACCTGTTGCAAGGCATATTCACTACAGCATGGAGATGAGCTTGAAAATCCTTGTTGAGGCCTGTCCCAAGGACTAGCAAATCACCCAGCTGTGACTGAGGAACGGTTGTCCTTAGCAGGAAAGTACGCAGACACCACTGATGGAGTTTGGTGAGTCAGAAGAGGCTGTGCCTCAGAGCTGGGCAGCCCTTGGACAGCCCCATCCTACGCAGACAGGTTTCTTGAAGGCTGAAGATGCGTGAGGTGGGAGATATGTGAGGTGGGAGATGTCCAGCTCCTGGCAGCACGGCTGCTCATGTCACACGTGCCCTCGCTACGAGGTGTGCTGCTGCATTCAGACACCCCTGTCCAGTCCCCAGGCTTCATGAAAGCTCAGAAACTCCTGTCTGTTGATAAGCAGCCAGGTACAGTGGCCACCTTGGGTGAAGTCGAGTGTTTTAGTTGGCTGGGATCGGAGCTTTTTCTGAGTACTCTTGCGTTTTAGCCCAGTTTTTAAACTAAAAGGAAAGGAGAGTCAGGCTAAGAACATATGGCTTAATGATATATTTGGAGATGGTCATTTGTTCTATTTTCCACCTGAATAAATTTAAAGGCACAGCTGAAATTAAAATGTCAAATCTCCATTTGAAATGTAATCTACTGTCATATGGATGCTATCGAATCTGTTAATAATTAGAACCTGGCACCTCAGTTTAAGTGCAGCCACTAATTCAAAGTCATGGTATTTAACTTACTTCACAGCAATGCTGGAAATAAGGACACTGAATTGTTGACGCTGGATCTTTTATATGTACATTTAAACAGATTTGTTTACCTTTTTCTTAATTAAAGCAAAAAAGATATAAGCACCTTGCTGCCTTCTATGCTTTTGGATATTTTTCCTTTAAACATAGTGTTACCTCCATAATAAAACTGCATATATTGTAATGGATTTGGAAGAAATGAAAAGAAACTAAAGTACTTAACAGCAATTTTCCCTTTTGCTTTTCCTCTAGGTCCCTGACTTTAATGTGATTGTTCTCATACAGAAGCCTCTGGATGCTATGAGAAGAGCTGGCTCTAGGCGAAGGCCAGCATGCAGGCTAGAGGAGCCTCGCATCGCATCAGGTGTGTGTGATTTTCTCAGGTTTTCTGGGAGAACCATGAGAATATTTCTGGAAAATATCTCCACAAGCAAAGCATTCAGCAACAGACAGCACAAACACAAACTATTTGTGAACTACTTCAACCACACAGGTGGGAGACAAGCAGAAAATGATTCCACATTATTCTGCAAAAGTCCATCAAAATCGTAATGAGCATAATTCACAATAAATTTGAGCCCTGTTCAGAACCTTGGACGAGGTAATTGTATGATCCCTCATTTTTTTTTTAAAAAGCCCACTGTGAATTGGGTACTTTAAATAAACCATAAGCAATGTAAAGTCATTATCTTAAAAATGCAGCTGTGCTGCTGTGAGGCTTCTCTGCACAAGCATTTCAGGTTAGCTGGGATGGGTGAAGGCATCTCCAGTAGGTTTGCAAACTCACCGTCATGCTGGAGGTAGCCTCAGATGAGGAGAGAGAAAATGCAAAGCTGCAAGTACAAAACATGAAAAAAACTAAAGCGCTTAATTTCTCCCAGAGCATCAGAAGGCATGTGGGAGGAGAGAGTGGGAGTGTGTGGACTGAGTCACTGAACATAATTTTATGTGTTTGGGTATTTTTTTAATTATCCACACTGGCAATTTTCAGGAAATCTCCCACCTTTGTACTACTCCTAACGCTTCCCTGTCAGTGCCCATAACGATGCTCGCGTCAATGGGAGGTACGGGTTAGCTCTGCTGTTTTTACTAGCATACTTTTACAGAAAATACTCAGCAGCCCACCTCCTCTCCTGGCCTGATACACAGGTTGATCACAACCATGATGGCAAGGCTGGGGAAGAGATTTACCCTTCAGTAATCTATGCCTGTGCTTTCCCAGAAATGTGAAAGGTGAAATTATGGAACAAATATCCAATTTATTAATCTACCCGTCTGCATTTACAGGTGGTCTAATGCTGCAACCATGCATGTAGGACGTGAAATGAAGACTCCAGTCTCCATGTAACAGCAGCACGGATAACGGTTCTGTTCTGTGCCTGGAAGAAAGCACTGCACGATTGTGTCATCCCAGCTACAGGTGGGAAAACCCTAGCAAACTCTCCAGTTACAGGTGTTATGGAATTACTGAGAGAACCTTTTAACAAAGCTGCTTCCCTGGCAGCAGAAGCATTTTATCCAATGTGCTAAAAATTATTACAGCCAACACTTCCCTTTGCTTTCCCTAACACACAGCTTTGTCTTGTCTTGCAAGGGCCAGATCTCAGGCTGGGATATCCTTGACCGATCCCACAAAGATTTCTAGGGCTGGAGGGGGGCTAAAGGAAAGCTAGGGAGGGACTCTGTCAGGGGGTGTAAGAATAGGACAAGGGGGAATGGTTTTAAACTGAAAAAGTGTAGATTTAGATTTGATATTAGGAATAAATTCTTTACTCTGAGGGTAGTGAGGCACTGGGACAGGCTGCCCAGAGAAGCTGTGGATGCCCCATCCCTGGAGGTGTTTAAGGTTGGGTGGGGCTTTGGGCAGCCTGGTAGGGGTGGGAGGTGTCCCTGCCCTTAGAGCCACCCTGCAACTGCTGCCAGGAGGGGTGGCTGATTTCTGCAGCACCATCTCACGCTGTCCCTTCTAGGCTTCTGTCTAGAATCCAGCAAGGTTCAGTTTTCCTTCACCTAGTTTTCCCGTTAACCATTTCCCTGAGGGGAGATAACCAGTGGGAGCAGCAGAGGAAAGGAGCAGGTGAATCAGCAGCTTCAACAGAGGCAGCACAAAGAGCTTCTGACTTCAGAGGGCCAATCTGCACAGGATAAATGATGCTTTTATTTAAAACCATCATTTTAAAAGCTAGAAAATTAGTTCTTTTGGGTTGCAAAGACAAACTCTTTACATTTGGGAAATATCAGGGTTACGTGCTTCTCAGTGAGGGACCACCAAGGCATATGTAATTAATTTCAGGGCTGGGGAAGAGGAAAAATCTAGATCCTCGTTAGGAGCTGGAAGGCTGGGTAAAGGCTGGAAGGCAGTTGGCACAGATAAGCAGCGTGGAGGACTGTTAGCTCCAAATCCAACTCCTTCAGGGCATTTAGGAGGTCTGGCAGCAAGGTCTGACTTGGTGAGGCACAGAAAGCATCTAAAAATGCAGGTGAAAAATCAATATGATAGCATGATCTTTAAAAAAAGTGCTTGATTTCTGAGCTAAGCTCATGGACTTGGGGGTGGCCAAACATGAACGTTTGGTGGCCAGGCTGTGTTTATTGAGTGTTTCCCCAGAGGTCCCAGCTGATCGGTAGCGCTGCCACGCAGCACCCAGTGAAACCTCGGGTTTGTATGGCAGCTCTAGCTGAGGGACTGTGGTTTTGCTGCCGGTTTCTTGGGCTGAGCTCAGCTCTAACCACATTTGCTTATCTTCCCTTTGCTGCATTGCCCTGGTGCCCGCGGGAAGGCGCGTGGCCACCGGCTGAGCGCAGCCTGCAGCCAGGACGGGGACCGGCCCCGGGGCAGGGGGCTGGCTGCCAGCAGCGCCCAGCATGAGGCCAGCACAGCATATGGTGAGTAGGTACGGCAGCATCTGAGCGGGGTGGTGGGCAGCGAAGCGGGACCGTATATGATCATCCCATGAGCTCGGAGAGGAAGGATTCCAGGCCCAGAATATCAGTGCAATGCTGTCCTGAGCTTGTGCACATATGGCAAGAAGATACACAATTATGAGTCATTTAGAAATGTAATAAAAATAGGTTCTGCTACTGTGTAAAGAAAATAACAGGTACTAATTAATCTGGGTGCTCTTTATGACATGCGGAGCGGCAGCGGGAGCAGTGCCTGCAGCACGCGGGCCGGCGGCCACGTGCTGAGGGGACCGGCAGCAAGGCTGGGAAACCCGGCTCGGTCGGGGCTGGGCGAGGCCTCAGATATTTTCTAATGCTATTTGTAATGCATATGCAATTGAGCAGGCACTCTTTTTTATTTCTATTCCAAAGGAATTAAATTAATTTTAGAAATGACACTATAACTATTTTCCTGCCTCAGGGACCATTTGTTTTAAAATCATTAAAGATTTTTATATGACACTGCACTGACATTTGGTGTGAATAAATTAAGGGAATTAGTATAAAACTGCGTTCTTTCTTCATAGATTTCCCAGCGCATATTTGCATGCATGTGCTTTCTGCAAGGCCATCCTGTGCAAAGGCAATGGTCTGCATGTGTCCATGTAGGAACAAGAGCACAGCATCAGGGCAACCCCGCAGCCACAAGTGCAGTGCGGGATTGTCCGTGCTCAGCTGTCCTCTGGAGCTTTGCCCTTTGAGGCAGCCAAACCCACCAGTGCTCTGTTGTACTGTGGGGATACAGAAGAGTAAAGCAGTGCTAGCAGAGGGAAGGTCCAAAACTGAGACCATTTCACTAAACGCCATCCCCTACCTCCTGACCTGGTTCTGGAGCCAGCATCTCCACGTGGGTTTTGTTCACCTCCACACAGCCGTGGTGCCCGCCGTGAAGGAGACATTGTCCTGCACACAGCCTGCCCTCAGGAGAGTGCTGCGGGGTGGGCTGGCGTGGCACGGGGCTAAGCACCCAAAGTATTTACAGCAGGAATGAAGTAGTATTGGTGCCTTGTAGAGGGGGAAGTGAGACACGTGGGGATTTAGGGCAAGAGCACCTGCCAGCCTGGACTTGGGACATGGAAATCACCTTGGAGGTCTTGGCAATGTGACGTGGTCTGTCCGCAGCCATCAGGGTTTGCCCGGGCAGAACCTGGAGAAGAAACCAGGCCTGGGGAGACCTCCAACATGCCCCACACCTGGGTGGCTGCGTGGGCACCAAGCCTGCAGCCAGGCACTGGGGCAGCAGCTGTGGGCCCTGCCCCTTGATCTGCCAGCTAGAAAGGCAGGGCTGGCCCTGCCATGGGTCCCCTGGGAATTACACCTTGTAATTTCTCCCCAGTGCATTCCCGGCTGCTTGTAGGTCTGGTCTGTCAGGGTGGAAGACCCCAGGAGAGCCATCAGCTGCTGGAGGAAGGTACCCCTCATGCACACCTCATACATGCCAGAGAGAAAATCACCCGTAGACAAACACCGTATCATTAGAGCTTGCAAGGAACAGTGTGATGCTAGGATCTGAACGCAACCTGAATTCAAACTTCAAATAAAAACTAGTAAAAACTTTGATTTATTTTTTTTTACTCTTCTGAAGGAACGCTCAGAGCTCATCATGTTTAACTCCTGGGATGAGCACTTCTAGATACAGCCCATGGGGCTGCTTCTGTGCCTGTAACTGCGTCTAACTCCAGCTCTGCCTGGGTTTTCTGAAAGGGCTTACTGCTTTATTTCCTACAACCCCATAATTTTAGACAGCAGTGTAATTGCCACCTGCACATTATTGAAACCAGTAGGGGAAATTAAAGGCATCAGAAAGTATGTTAAAAGACGACACACTTTTTTTGTGTTTTAACCCTACCACGCGATATTTAAGCAAATTACACGATTCCATTACCGCTTCTCTCTGTGGCCGGCTGTGGTTGGAAGGCTGCCGGGCAGCAGCGCTGCACAAGCCTCCTGCTCGCTGCCGTGCTGACCGCAGCCAGGGGCCTGGGGCAAGGGCCAGGAGCTGCCACTGCCACTGCCACTGCCACCACTGCTGCACAGAGCCAGGAGGAGAGGGTGGGCTGGCTGAGGCCCCCTCAGCACTATGCCTTTCTCTCTCCACCCCTCCACATCACCCCTCCGAAAACGCCCCGCTGTCTCAGCCTCTCCTTCATGGAGCTCACTGCTGCGCCCCAGCACAGCTCTGTCAGTGCTTGGAAACGTGGGAAGAGGTCACCCGTACCTCAATTTTTGTTTCCAACAGCTGCTGGAAAAGAGACTGCATTTCACACGGAGAGGAGCAGGCTGTTCCCACTGAAAGCAGCGGCAAGTTTCTCAGGCCCAGCAGCACCAGTGAGAGCACACACATAAAGCGGAATCACTTAATGAAATACCTGAGTGTGCAGCGCCATTAAGGACAGATTCATGCAATGGGCTCAGCGTGGGGCTATACCATAAAGCCCCTGGGGAAACGAAGTTAGTGCAGGCGGTGGCTGCCCTGCTGTAGGAGCAGCATCGTGTGGGGCCGTGGCTGCTGTGCTCCTGGCTCTGCCAGGCAGGACCCACAGGGCTGCCTTCACCCATGCAGCA